>NC_139053.1:1740541-1818041 GCF_965140915.1 Aythya marila | reverse complement strand
CTGAACGAATTTAGGGGATTTATTTTATTTTATTTTATTTTATTTTATTTTTTACCTTGAAGAGTAAATTGGGAGTTTTGAGTTTTTTAAAAGAAAGAACTTAGAAAATAAAACAGGCTGGCTCCTGGAGAGAGAACTCAAGAAGAAATCTTGTGAATCAGAGAGGAGTGAGGTTTCAGCAGAAGAAATACAAGGCTTTGCCTAGGACTGGGGAAGCATGTGAGTAGTGTCAGAAGGGAGGGGAAGAGCATGGACAGGGACTGAGACAAATGGCCAAGGTAAGCGTCGTTATTCACTGGGGCATTTCGCTGTTGGCAGTGAAACAAATGCACAGACAATCTCAACGAGCAGGCATTGCAAATGTACTGAAGTAGACACTTTCTGAAGATTTCTGGAGAGGACACTGGGAAGCACAGATAGTTGTGATAAGGAACTGCCTGATTTCTGTGCTAGCTGAAGTGGTGCTTGACAGGTGAGACTCAGGCAAAGTTGGAGGAAGAAGTGCTTCCACAGTCTGCAAATAGCATCATCCACTGGACGTTTTGAGAAGGAGCAGGAGTTGGGGATTTGCAGATGGCCAAGTGGGGCAGTTGGCTGTTACACTTTTCTGGAATAAATCAGTGGGAGGTTGACTGAAGGGGACATCTCTGCTCACATGGATACCATTGCAAAGCAGAAAATGTAACTCTCTGGGAAATGCAGCCATTGTAGTAACATGCTACTAGTGTTACTCCAGCAGGATACTGGGGATGCTACTCAGCCTTTCCATAGCTTTTCATTGTATCTTAAAATTCCACGAGTGTTGCTCTCTGTAAACACCTTAATTTTTGCTAAAAATGTCTAAGTGGGAAGTATGTATTTTCTCTGTCCATACTGGTCTTTACTGAGATTGCAGGAGACTTGGCTAAAATAACAATTTACTGATTATTATGAGGCAGGCTGGGCTTTTATCAGCCTGGGGATCATTTTTGTTCATAGGGAAATGGGCTGTAGCTACGATGAGGACAAAAACAAGCATCCCAAGCATCTCATTAGTGTATTACTGACTCTTCATTTGACTGGATTTTAATGTTTCCCTATTTTGGTGAGTGTATGAAGTTACTGGTAGTGCTTTGTAGTAACAGTGAATGAGCACAGTGTGTATTGGAGCAGCAAGTGGTTATCCTCTGTTGTCTTTGAGCTCTGACCTGTTTTCCTAACTGGCAGAATTTTTGTCAGAATTAGGAGGCAAAAGCACTGGTGTGCTGAAGCGCAGACGTTCAGGAAGCCATGTGGTTACCTTGGTGGTCAAGTCAGTGGTTAATGCTGAAGGAGAACAGAAAGAAATTGGGAGGGCACAACCTCAAAATCAAGTTGAAATAGATTAAGTAATCCTTCCAAATTTTATTTACTAGTTTTGTAATTATACCAGTTGAAAGCCACTCTGATTGCTTAGATTCCCTCAATTTATATTTAAATCTTAATGAAATATATTTCAACCTTTTCTTAATGACACAATAAAAAAGACTATCCAGTGGAACAGTAGGGGACACACTTTCTAACATAACTTACAGTCACCTGTTTGCTGCTTAATGTTGCTACTGCATTTGTATTTATCTCGGGATTAAAGTACAAAATGACATATTTGAATAAGGATATCTTAAAACGTGAGTTCTTAAAAAAAGGCCACAAAATTGGTTAATAAAAAGACACTTTTAAGCTTTAAGCATGTTGAATAATTAAGAAATTGTATTACTGTTGGCTAGATGCAAAAAGCAGTGTTTCATAAAGACCATAGAGAGACAATGTTGGGTGTTTGTGGCAGTGACAGAAGGGGAAGGGTCTCCCCTCCTTTTTGGAAGTGCAGGACCTGCGCTGGGAGTGCTGATGAGCTGGGATGGGGGATGCCCCCCCCCCACCCAACCTGTCTGGACCATGCAGGGAGCAGGCTGTGCCCCAGAGCCAAGGGGGATTCAAGAAGCAGTGCTATCCTTCAGACAGACACCACTAAAGTGATAGTGTTTCAGGCTGTTTGGTCTCTATGTGCTAGACAGTATGCAAGCAGGAAAAAAGTATTCCCCATCCTCAGTGCTGTATGCACCATTTTTCCAGATAGCAAAGCTTTTAAGTGCCAGCAAAAACTTGTCTGTGACTACTGTTTACTCACAGGTGTGCATCTCAGGTCACCTCTGAAACTTTAAGGTGGGTTGTATGTATTGTTTTTGAAAGACAGGCTTTTGTACACTTTTGAAAATGGATCTTTTTCACCAAAACAAATGATTTGTACTGACTGGATTTTGGTCAGATTTTCCAGATTACTCTGGAGATAATTTTTAATGATCTTCATTATAAATTAAAAAAAAAAAAGGGAGGGGGAAGAGAAACCCAAAACAAAAGATAGTGCTCTTCATATATATATATATTATATATATGCCTTTGTCCAAAATGAGCTAAAGTACAAATTAGGTTTGTTTTTACAGTTAATAAAATATGCTATTAATAGGACAGCGAGCAAATGTCATATTCACATGCTGTTATCTATCAGGTCAAATCAAAGTCTACTGTTTGGCATAATAGGTAAAAAGAACAGAACCAAAACCAAAACACCCACCAACAATATAATAAAAAATGTCATAGGATCAGTGTCTCCTGCTTTCTAAACAAACATCTCTGCTTTGCCCTGGTATTTCTATAACATCCAGAGACTGTTATCCTCTGATGGTGCTCTGATTCATTGACAGTTTCACTTTAACAGTTAAACAGTAATTTGGAATGGAAAATTTTCTAAATTCCTTAATTTCTTTGTGCTTTCCATTTATTTATTTATTTATTTATTTACTCAAATTGTATTAGTAATTGCATCCTCTTTATTTTTTTCTTGTACAGGGAAATACAGAAGAGCTCACAAACCTCATTCAAAGCCAAAAGTATCAAATGGTTTTGAGGTAGATTCTGCAACAAATGGAAATGACATGAAATCAGTGGGCTGTTATCAGTCAGAGGAGGAACTCTGGGCCCGCTTAGAAGAGCTTGAGAGACAAGAAGAGATACTTGGTGAACTTGACAGGTATAGTGGTGCTATAGCACTTTCAGGTTTGGAGTTCAGAAAGCTGTACGGTGTGTTTCTGTTTGTACAGAAAGGATCCGATAGTAAGTTAAACCGGGTGACAAGATAGATGCAGTTGAAATTGTAATAGGTGGAAGAAGGACAGAACACGAAGCGTGCACTGTAAAGCTAAAGGTGCCAGAATCTGCCTCTATGCAACTGTTGCAATCCAGTGTTATAGGCTTTTTCTCTGAGATGGTAGAAATGGGGCAAGTAAAATCCATTTCCTGCAGGCTAAGAAAACCCTTCATTTACAATGTCAGAGTTAGGCATTTAATGTTTAAAGACATGCTCAGATCTGTTCTCACCCTAAAGCAATACTTAAGTCATTAGCCAGAATGTCACATTTTTGGTATTTCTAGTTGATATGGAAAAGATATGGACATTCACCCCAAGTATGAAAAATGTTCCCTAATCTGGCTAAAAATGTAGTACCTGGGTGAAGAAAAATGTAGGCTTGTTTATTATTTGTATGCTAGTGTCTCTCAGGAGTGTGAATTGCCTTGCTTGGTTCATGGAGATGTTTCTCATTTCATAGAACGCCTGATACAGTTGAGACAAATGGAGAAGATACAACCTCTTCTGAAGAGGAGAGAGAGGATAAGAGGATGGATCTGAATGGGACGTACAGAGCAGAAGACTGTATTACTCAGGGCAACTTCCAGAAAGAAGTAACAAATTCAGACTTGTATGGTGGCCAAGTTAATGGCTCTACTTTTTATCACAGTGATGACGAAGATGACATAGATGTTGGAGATAGCTCTATTCCAACTATTTTTTTCTCTCATACTGTTGAACCTAAAAGGGTTTGTACATTTACTGACATGTTTCTGTCAAGAGATTGCGTAAAACATATATATGGTATACTTTATCTAAAATAGCATATTTTAGATTATGTAGGTATTGTAGAGAGCTAAATATAAATGACATTTATTTACTCTTTTTGAAAGGCTTGAAACCTACCATTTAAATCCTGAAGTTTTAAGTGCAGTATTAGAAATGATATTCAAATGTATACCTTGCTATACTGGTTTCAGGCAGTTCCAAAATATAGTATCCTGTCTCTGAGTTTTTAAAACGACTTTACTTAACATGAAATTGACTGTTGAACAGCACAAGCAGATAGTCATAGGCTATATGCAAAATCTGTGCACATTAGTGCAAAGAAATTCCCCAGCCAAGTGCAAATGTTAAAGAATAAACAGTTCACACTATGGATGTTACTGTTCATACATATATTTAACTCGTCTATGCTTCATAGTCCTCAGCTGCTTGGATAGGAGAACGTCAGAACTCAGTTGATCTGAGTAATTGTTGGTTTTATGGTCTAAACCATCATTTGTGTTCCATTTTCAGGTAAGAATAAACACAGGAAAAAATACTACTTTGAAATTCAGTGAGAAGAAAGAAGAAGCCAAGCGTAAAAGGAAGAACAGTAATGGCAATGGCCATGCGACTCCAGAACTACCTAACATCAAAACCCCAGCAGACATTTACCGGTGTGTAATTTACGGCATTGGCATGTGAACTTTCTTCATAGCAGACCTTCTCTTTTTATTTGTGTTCACCTACAGCATGCAAACAATCTTACTGTTTCCTGAAAGAAACAGATAGAACTGAATTTACTACTTATGAGTGAAAGTTTGTGGCTTCTGCATGGTTGCCATATTTTCATATCGATAAAATATTTCTTAGCTTAAATTTTCTTTTCCAGCTACCAGTTAATTGTTTATTCACTTTTTCAGAGCTTCTGAAATTTACCTCAATTTGCTAGTATCTATCATCTGCATAAAGTAATACAGCGATTTGTTATGTTTTGTCATTAATGTCTTGTCAATGCACTTCTGTGTTTATTTTCAAACATAACTGACCAAATCTATCACTGCCAGTGCTCCTCCTTTCCCACTTGATAACTGCTGGTTTTAGTCTCATCTTTTCAGTATCTTCAGACCATACTCAGGTCTCCTGTTCGCATAGTTTCTCTTGCATTTTTTTCTGCCTAACTTGAGTCCATTGCTGTCTCTCTTCTCTCCAAAAAGAAATGCTCACCTGCAGAATACCTGCACTCATAGACCTCCACAAGTAACATTGTACTCAGGCTGTAAAAATGTTAAACAGAGGTTAAGGGAGAGTTAAGTATATGGATTTGTAAAGATGAACATAGTCGCCTATTAGGTTGGCTGATTAAGTGTCTGTGAAAATCACACTGCATTTGCGTGTCAGTGTATTCAGGCACCTAAATATCTTTTTTTTTTTTTTTTTTTTTTAAAAAAAAAAAAAGGTGGCACAAGGTGTAAGAAATTAAAAACCTATCCTGCAATTACAGTTGCTGGGGCTGAGGATAAGTTAGAGGATTATTTCTTGGTGGTCTCCCTGAGCTTTGCAAAGAAACTGTATCTGGCGTAGATTCACAAGTGTTCCCAAGAGTGTGTGATGAATAAAGCTGTTAAGAAACGAGTAACACCCTTAAAACTCATCCAGTCATTGGGAGCCTCCTTTATGAGCTTAATAAAATTGTCTCTGTCTTCTAATTCCACTCGTTCTGCTCCACCCACCCTTGATTTCTTCAAGTCATGGAGATGGAGTATAAACTGTAGGAAGAAGCCTCTTTATCAATTACAATCTGTTAATACTTGAAAAGTGTCTTCATATTGATCTGATTTTAAAAGCTGATTTTTTTTTTATTATGTTTTTTTTAACGAAAGAAGGTTATGGCACTTGTCAGGAAAAAGCTTCATCCATTCCACGTGCAAGAGAATGTTTGAAGTATTTGTTTCTATTTTCTACAATTGACAAAGAATCTTCATTCTAGAAAACTATCATTCTGACCTCCTACTTCTCTTTACAAAAATAACCCTGAAAATTGCTTAGTTTACCTTTTTTTCTAGTTTTTCGTAACTCACACTACTCTGTTTCCTGTTACACTTTTCAAAGAGCTATATGTTTTATGCTGAAAGAATATGCTCAGATAACGGGCGTAACAGTGTTTGCTCTGCAGAATTGATTCTTCTATGTTGGTAAATAAAAAGCCTCCAAAGGTACAGTATTGTAATTCTACAGTGAAAAAGTTGGAAAAGCACATCATAATTTGTACAAAAGACAAAGCAAGATCGCTGTAAATTTGTCATCTGATCCTGAAATGGTTTATTAAAGCTAACATTTTCCTTTATAGAGTCTTTGTTGATGTTGTGAATGGAGAATATGTCCCTCGTAAATCAATTTTGAAGTCTCGAAGCAGAGAGAATAGCGTTTGTAGCGATACCAGTGAGAACAGTGCTGCTGAGTTTGATGACAGACGAGGAGTTCAGAGGAGTATTAGCTGTGATGAAGCTACTCAGAGTGACAACAGTGAAGGCATACTGGAGGAAGAAGAGGAAGAGGGGCAGCAGCAGCTACCAAAAAAGCTTTCTCCCTCTTCAGGGACAACTGAGGTACACTTTTTAATTAATTATTGATTGTTGGCAGGGATAAAAATGAAAAATCCAACAAATGTAGTGGCTTATGCCATCAGTTTCTTTGATTTCTTTAAAATGATATTCTAACTCCTTCCTACTTTTGCTTCAGATGGACATAATTAGGTGACAAGTTTCTGTCATATATGTCCTAGGAGCAGAGGGAAGCAAACAAGGAAGTTGCCTTCCCCTGACCTCACTCTCCCGTAAAGATCCAACAAAGTAGTTACATGCTGGTGGGCCTGTGACTGGGCCATCCTGAAAATTCTGCAGGGTGTACAGCAGGATTTAAAAAAAGTAAAATCTCTACTGCACAGTTGATGAGAAGGAAGGAAGGATTCTCTGTAACCTCCATTCTGTCAATATTCCGAGGCACAGATACAATAGAGGTAGTATCTAGGCATTGTTTTGAAGTTTGAAAACACACAAATACCAGCCAAATGTCTATTTGGATTTGCCAAAGACAGAGGAATTATGCAGCAGTAGGAAGCATTACACTTCTGCTCGTCCTGTTACAAACTAGGGCCAGTGGTGATCCCAAACATGTATTTTCCTGCTTTTGGAAAGCTCAGGAAACTTTCCTGAAAAGGAAAGAAAAGGAAAGAGACTGTACCACAAAAGGGGAAACAGTCGCACAGTGACTGGAAGAATTAAGCGAGAATTAAATGTAGCCAGTGCCTTGAAATTTGTGACATAGAGTATTCTTGACTTTTATTTTGTAAGAACTTAGACTGTTTCAAGCTACCGTGAATTTTCTGTAGTTCTCAGTGCAATGGGCAACTTTACCGAAAATAACTTTTTGAGAAAAAATATTTTTGACAAGAAGTGAATTCCTCATGAAAGCTATTGTTTATCATTATTTTTCATATGAACAGCTACAGATGAATACAAGTGGGATGGGAAGATTCGTAGTGGAAGATCTATCTGTAGAGCTCACACCTCACACTGCAAATTTTGTGGACTACATTTTTGTAAAACATCCACATACCCATTAGATGTTACATTGTAGTCCACGTTCTGAATTACAGCATGATTATGCTCTAGGATATACTGTATTTTCTAAGTAACTGAAGTAGAGTGAATAAAACACTCCTGTTAAAGACCTGCCGTCTTAAGTGCTGTCGAGCTTTTGGTCGTTTTTGTGGGTGTTCGAAATACGTTATTTCTTCATTACCATTTGCTTCACACTAAGTTTTTTTTTTTTTTTTCTTTTTTCCTTTTTGTATCTGATTTTACCGTGATCCTCTTAGGTTGTATTTTGCTTACTGTTTTTGAAAATGAGCATGTTGTTAGAACAACACGGTTGTGTACAGGCTTTAGGCATAGTTTGGCCACTGGAGCAGAAAACCAACAAAAAAGCTGCTTTTTTCAGGTCCTGCAAGAAAAGAATGGCTTTTTTGTTTTGCTTTGTTTTTCTTGGTAACTGAGTTATGAATAAGCAAAACTAAGCATAGTTAATAAATCTGGTGTGCATTCTTTTGTGCCCAGTATGATATCAAACCTTGGATGTAAACTGCTTCCCCTTGTCCTCATACAGTCTGAATTCTGTGTTTTCAGTACATAATATGGTGATTTGTTCTAAAATATGAAAAGTAATTCCGAGTTACTTTTTTCAGATGTTTTCCAATAGTTATGGCTGTTTCTTAGTTAAGTAAAAGGATTAAGTCATACAATTGGCTGCAGATAAATTATCATTTTTAAAAATAAATGTATATTGGACCTTTTATAGACAGAAATAGTTGGAAACAAGTTTGCTATTCTCTTAAATATAAATTGCTTTGACCATTTTTTGATCATATTTGGTAAGCAGAAAGAACAAACAAAATACGTGCTTGCCAATTTGTATGCACTGTATCAGCTTGATGCAATTAGAAGATATTAAGTCATAAAATATGATGTATGATGGAAATGCTGACATACTCTAACTTTGCAAAATCTCTTAATTTGTTATCCAAAATGAAACTGTATATTACATCGTCTGTTTTATTTCTTGAGAACATTTCAGTGAGGAAGAAAATTTCTAGATAATTTATGCAGTGGGATTGAGATTAAGTAGTACTTTTAAGACATTGTCTTTCGTTCAGTCATCTTTGAACAAGCTATATTTTGGGGTTAATTACAATTTGGTTACTTATGCAAGGAACAATCATTGATTTAAAGATATTTCTTTACTTTTGATTAAAAGAAATAACAATCCTAATCAGGCTAATATAAGGTAATGACCTTATGGGCGTAGCTTCACATTTGCATTTTATTAGCTCATTTTGAGTATTCTTTTCTGTTGTAGGCATTTTCTGGAACTGTTATAGAAAAGGAGCCTTTGTCTCCCTCCGTAATACCACACCCAGTCATTGCTCACCCTGTCCTGCCCACCATTCTGGAGCGAAAGTCAGAGGAAGTTTTGTCCGAAGGGTCAGAAGAAACTACAAAGAGGATTTCAAAATTCAAAGCTGCCAGAATGCAACAGACTAACTAGGTCTTGCCTGGACCGCTGAAATTTGAGTGTTAATGCCTAGTTTCACATTTGTTGAGATTATGTAAAGCTATATGCATTACACCGAGGTAGTTAAAAGGGTGTCCTACGTTGATTTGGCATTGTTTATATTTCAAACTTCCATTGGCAACATATAAAAAAAAAAAGTTCAGTGTTTGAACACTTGAGTATTCATCTTTTTCTTTTTTGTTGATTTACCTGTATGCTGTCAGCACCTTTGTGTATGTTTGCCTTATGATAGCAGCACTTGGGTTATTTTTCAAAAAATGTTTCTTACATATATTGTTTCTGTGTTTAAACCTAAATACAGTCAGTTTTGTGCCAGCTGTGATGTTCTGCATACCATATGGACCATTTTAAGGAAACTTTTCACATTTCAAATAGATCCAACAATTATATTGCATTACTTGCTTTAGCATTTTAAGACACACTTGTATTTCCATTGTTGTAGGTTTTGCAACTAGGTGTCTGCTAAAAGTTTTTTTCCTTCTATCAAACCTCTCTGATATCTCACTGTACAGATCTATAAAATGCTGGGTTCATGTACATTGCAGGGAAGTTTCTTTGATGGAAAAGGGTATTTTGTAAAATTAAATTTTCAGTAAAAAAGCTGTGAAAGTTGTGTGTTTTCTGTTGTTTTACTGCTAATTTGGAAACAGCATGGAGAGGTTTTTATTTTGAACTTACTTTTCCAACTTGGAGTGTTTACTACCATGTGGACATAAAAGCAGTGCCTTCTCTTCTGCCATTGTGTTTTAACCTCCCGTTAATGAATGTCCATGAAAATTGAATGCTCTTAAAGAGAGAAGTATAAGCTTGGACTATGATTACAAAACCTCCTAGTTCTTTTGTATGCACAGAAAACATTGTAATTGTCTTTGGAATGCCCAGAGGGAGTCAGCACTAAGGAAAAATGTCTCAGTGCTTCAACTTTATTTCAAAATGTGACAGTGCTGCACCACTTAGGGTACAATTTTGTGCCTAGTTTTCTGGACTGAGAGCAGGTCCTGGCTGTAGGAATTCATTTCTGTCTTCCTGCCATCCCATCCCTTCTGCTGACACAACTTTTGTTGAGGCCACCCCTTGAATGATAGATAATAGGCAGCAGAGCTGGGTTTCAAAAACAAACTACTGGTTTTGGTGTTGTCGTTGTTTCAATAGTTGTGCATGTTGTTTTGAACCTAGCGAGTTGCCTAATCTTTCTCAGCATGTTTGTGTCAGCACAGTGAGAGGGGTGGTGTGTTGAGCAAGGACCAGGGGAAAACACTGGCAGAGGGTGTGGGAGTTGGAGAAACTTCCAATAGTGCTACAAGCTGACATCATTGAACTGAAGTCTAAAAAAGCGAGGCAGAAAGGCGTGCAAGGTAGAAGGATTTGCTTTTGCTGCAGCTCTGGGACTTTGTCAACATGCAGCCAGGGAGCCCACAGCATCTGCTTGCCCTCTGTATCCATGAGCAGGACATCAGCTAATGTTGCTCCTCACCTTCTCCTGAAGTAACTGAGCCTTGCAGTTGCAGTCTCCTGCTTGGATCACGTGGGAGAAGCAGTGGCTACGATGAGGCACCGATCGCTCCCAGCCCTTACCCACCAAACATCAGGGGCTGCATTTTCCCTGGGGTGCAGGAGCAAATTGTGCCTTGGTACGGGAGGCACTGCTGCAGAAGGTGTGCAGCTGCCTCTGCCGGCTCCTGAGGCTTGCTTGGCGGGAGAGGGCGACCGCAGTTTTAGGCAGATCTTGAGAATCACAGTGATGAAAGTGTTAATGATTAACTTGATTCATACTCAATATTTTTTTAATTTTTTTAAAGCATATTGCATTAGTACTAAAATAAGCCATCAATGCCAGTCCACCCTCTATTCACGGCTAAATATTTAAAGGAGGTTATTTATAGCTTCTTTAATGAATTCTTGGCTAAACAAAATGAAATTATGTCCTAGAAAAGTGGAAGCTATTTTGTAACTAGAACAGTGCAACTGTAAAATATAGTGCCATGAATATGTATTTTAAATAACAAGGGGTTGAGATCCAAGACTAGCAGACATGGGTAATTAGAGTGAAAAGAAGAGAAAGAGAGAAGAAAAAAAAAAAAAAAGGCAACTTTAAAAAGAGTTATTTAGATATCTTCTGAAATGCTTCCCACTTCTAGTTACTTGAACAAAACCAAATGCCCCTTGTCACCGTAGATCAGTTTCAAATCAAAATTAATTCTTTGCTTGTTTTCCTTTCTTTCCTTCCTCTTTTTCACATCCCTGCTCAAGGGAAAAAGTAGGATGAATGCACCCTGGGTTTTAATGAATTATGGCTTCGGTTCAGGGAAGCATCCTTACTCAGGAATGCACTTTGGCATGTGCTCGTGTCTCAAAGATTTTGCAGAGATGAATGAATTTAACCACATGCTTAAAACTAAGCACGAGTGTTCTTCCTAATAGAGAGCCTGAATGTGTTTTATGCCCTTTTGGAGTATATTTAATTGTCCAAGGGTTTGTGGGCTGGAATGATCCTTCGTCTCACCTCTTTTCACTTGGACTTTACCATTATATTCACTGTGTGGTGCCTATAGGAAGAAATAGCTAGAGGATTTCTTGAGAACGTTCAGAAATGCTAATCCAAAAAAAAAAAAAAAAAAAAAAGTGGGTAAAAAACTTTGAAAGTAGGTAAAAATCCAGAGAGGAAAAAAAGGCCCACCTTGATGAGGACTGAAAATCTGCTGTTTGTGCCACACAGAAGCCAAAAAGTGAACGCAGGTGGCCACCAACGCATGGAGGATGTAAGCTGTCTTAAACATGGTGCCCACAATTTGAGGCACCGAAGATTCTTGGTAGTAAATGAATATCAGTAGGAGTGTCTTTTTTCCTAGTTCTGAAGTTAGAGATTTTTTTCACTTCAATAAGGGTATGGTTGACTTGATTTCTTAATGTCCTTGCTGGGTTTCCCAGCTGCAGGAAGGGCTCCTGGTGCACTGTGTCTGCAGTGCTGCCCAGGCTCCTGGCACAGGGAGGAGGAAAGGGGCTTGGGGTATTCCTGGTGTACCTGAGAGGACTGGTGTGACTGCAGTGGGCAGGACAGAGGTGAGGTGTTGGTGCTGGGGCTGTGGTGCCTGCAGGCACTGACCCATCCCCACCATGCCCTGCACAGCCCTTCCCGGAGCCCTGATTGCATCAGTTATGCACCACAAATCACCTGCTCCGCTTTCACCCCTGGTTAGGAGGCAAGCTTGTCTCCCAGTCTTCTTTAGTCTGCCCCAAGCACACTGGGCACCTGCCTGTGCACAGGGAAGGGCTCGTGTGAGGTCGTTCCCCTGGAGCAGAAGCTGGAGAAGGTGGAGGCGAAGGAAGAGACCAGCAGGGCCACCGGCATTGTTGCAAACACAGAGGTTAGCTGGCTTTATGTCTTCTCCCTCCTGTAAGACTAGTTGCACTTAGCGCTTCTCATTGCTCACGTGGAGAATCTAAAGCAGCAGATTTTTGTATGTTTCAAGAGTGTCTAAACCAGCTGTTTTAGCTGTTCATTTTAACAAAGTGATTTATGTTGCAAAAAATGAGCTGGGATTAAAAGAAATCAGATGTGTATATTTGGTATGCAATATTTTTGTATTACAAATAGCTCCATTCTAACCCACATTAACCCCATGATATGTGAATTTTGCCAACTCCCGCTGAGTCTTTTAAATCAAATCCAGTAAATCACTCTGAGTGTTCTAATTTCTAAACAAACTAGTCTTCCAATAGAAGTACTTTAACACTGTATTGCAAATTAGACAACCTAAGATAAATGGAGCATCTTTGTTGATTATGGAGTTTAATTGATCAAAAGTACCCAATAGAAAATACCTGTTACAAATCCTGCGGGACCACATTCACCACTTCTGAGCAGTGTTTCACTGGACCCTAAAATACACGTTATTAGCCAGCAAAACCAAATCCTTTTGTTATTGATTGCTTGGTGACACACGAAATCCGTCATGGTTGAAACAAGTTTTTGCGGATTTTTACGTGGCCCCATGCGCTGCCCAGAGGAGCACTGGACGCTTGGAGGCAGGAGCAGGGGTCAGCGGGGCGGGCGTGCAAGCGGGCGGCTGTGGCTGTGCACGGGGCCCTGCTGTCGCTCTGTAATTAATTCTGCGTGCCGGTAGGTAGCAGTGCTGAGCAAAAGCAACAACGGAAAGCTGCCAGTCAGTGATTATAATTTATTATTCATTTCTGTTATAGGTGGGGTGTGCAGACAGTTACAGTAATAATTACCAAGACTAGAGTGTTTCCTAGGCAACCGTTTTTTTTTTTTTTTTTTCCCTTCATTCATGCTGTTGCAGAGAGTATGCCTGTAAAGCATGACATTGCTGTATTCGGAGGTTTGTTGCCCTCCTGCTGCTCCAGGTTTGAGGTTAGTTACAGCATCATAAGGTGCTCTCAAGCATAAAAAGCTCAGGCTGGGATTAAAGCACACAGGGAACACTATCACTAAGTCTTTCCTTCTACTGTTTCACTTTTAAGTAACAAGGTTATAAAAATGCAAATGCCAGCTCGGGGTTGTTAATAACTAATATCGGTAAGAATTCCTCTAAGTTATAAAACACGTTTTGTAAACAAACCAAAACCCGAATGCGGTGGCTCCCTATGTTTTACGAAGATCTAGTGAAAATAAAATTTGCAGAAAGGGGACTTACAGCTTGATCAAACCCTTCAGTGTTTAGCATCATAAATCAATGGGAGCTGCTCCACGTGGCTGATGAGAGGTGGTATTTGTTGTTTATCCCGCTTTATGATAATGGCTGGTGAGGAGGAGGGTGCAATGTCCTTCCTGGAGGAGCAGGAGCAATCTTTGATGTGGTAGCAGAGTAACAGAAACCACATCTTTTACCAGAGATCTATAAATGAACCATATTATCCTGCCTTTTTAGGTTTACTAGAGTGCTCATTTTCAGAAACTTATATCAAGCGTTGTGCGAGGATGAAAAGTAGTATTTTTCCATCCTCACTGTACAAAGCAGAGGGAATTCATGATGCAATCTTGCATCAAGATAGGGAATTTTTACCCATTAAAATTTTGAAATAAGATGCTAAAGCATGATTACATCTGGAAAGATAGTAATCTGCTCGTGGTGTGCTGACTGCAGGAGGACAAGCTGGGGATTAATGGGGTGACTGGCTTTGGGACCACGCAGCCCACGGGGTGAGTGCTCTGGGATCCCAGCTTTGCAGTCTGAGCTCTTTGACTGGTTAATGTGATGTTTAAAAATAATAACCTAAAACACAAAGAAACAAAACCCCAGAATGTTCTAAAGCTCTCAGATGCCCTTTGAGTATAGCCAGCTCTGAAATGCTCCACAGCGCACGGCCCAGCCCTCCTGTTGCACCTGCAGAACCAGATTCCTGCAGGGATCAACCACCTGCTCCGCTCCAGGGATGAGGCCTCGAGGTGAGGCCTGTGCTGGGCCCTTGTCGGCTGCTGAGGGAGGTCAGCGTCATCCTCCTCCCATGCTGGAGTTGTTGGCCAGCATCCTGCTGCGCCTGGGCAGTGAGCAGTGCTGTGGTGTGGGCTGTCAGCACGCCAGTCCCAAATATTCTCAGCCTCACCCGTACGGTGGCAAGGAGTGGGTGCTGCTGTGGTACTGGGGTGCCCCTCATGGGTGATGTCTTCTTGAAGTTCCCCTATACCCTCTGCCAAAACACTCTTCAACCCAATCTGTCCCACCAAGCAGCCCCTCTGGGGCTAAGTGAGCAGACGGAGGTGCAGGGAGTGATGCAGGGAGGTTCCTCTGTGATGCTTCTGTTTTCATCAGTGCAAATTATTTATGCTGATTCCTTCAGATTTGGATTTAAGTTTTAAAGAAAGCTTCAAGTTACCTCAAAATAGCTTAGTAATTATTTTAATAACGTGTATGAGCAGGAACAATACCCACAGTATCAATTCTGGCTTGCAAAATGTTTTTTTCGACTGTTCTGAGGAAAGAACAGCGAACAGTTCAACAGCTTAAATACAAGCGAGTGGATCTCTGGAGATTAATCTGTCTGGTGTTCCTCAGGTAAAGACTTCTGCACAATTTAACAAAGGAAATAATTTTCCTATTTTTATAATGCATGCCTCTCTGTGGTATAAATTACTAAAACCACGCTGCTTATCCTCAGTAATGTTATAGATGCAGATAATTTACTGTGTATCATGTTATCAGTTCATTAAAGAGATGCAATAAAATCATTATTTACTAAGAAACAGCAACCCTTGCAATATCTTGTCAGAGAAATTGGCTGATGCAAGAGGATCATATTTAAGCCTATATTCACAATAGCCCTTTAAATATCTCATCTGCTTCCCACTTGAGTTTTCTGGAGGGAGCCAGTGTTCCTGCATCAATTGTGCCCACAAAGTTGCACAGAGCCCAGCTGGGCACCGTGCTGGGGCAGGATTCGGCCCTGGCCCAGCCCTGCTGGTTGCTTCCACTGGGGCCCCGTGGAAAGGTTGCAAAAATATTAAGGGAGGTTTGGCATTTCCTACCCCATCCCCCTCTTCTCCTCTGCCTAAAGATTACTCTGCATCCTAGACAAAGGAAATATTTAAACTGTTAAATCTGAACAAAGATACAGTCTGCGTATGACTTCTCTGAAGCCCTATAAAAATTCTTTAAAATTGCCTATTCACTCAAATTTACTGAGTGTAGCAAAAATGTCAAAGGCATAAAGTCAGAGAAGATTGAATAAAATAATGCAGAAAGACAGATTAGTCATGCACAGACCCACACAGCCTTTCACAGCACACAATACCACTTTTTATTACCGCTCTATCTTTACAAAGACTATGTTCAATACATAGAGGATGATACATGGTCAGTCATGTAATCTGCCTTTGATTCCAAGACTCATTTATCTGGGCCCTTTTCACAAAGACATTGATGAGAGATTTCAGTGTTTTCAGTGCATTGTTTTATTTATCATATATAATGGCTGGTGGAAAAAAATAGGAATTATGTCACAGATACTGCATAAAGGAGTTGTATAAAAGACTCTGTGACAAAGTTTGGTAAAACACATAGTGGCTCAGCTCAGATGTGCCCTTTTTCCAAACCCCGTCCCCTTCTCAAGCAGTACTGGACACTGGCAGTTGTCACAAGCCATCGAGGAGTGGCGCTGCCCTGCACCTTGGTGTGCTTGCCCAGCCCTTGACAAGCTTGTGGAAAATCACCTTTTTTTTTTTTTTTCTTTAAAATTTGAGCAATATTTTAATTGTTATTTTTAGTGATCCGGATTTATTATTTATACATTCACAAAAGAAAAGAGTCAGTCACAGTTTTGTATCTTGCAAATTTAATAAAGAACAGCCCTTAAGATAGAATTTCTCAGCCTGCCAGGATTGACAAAAGCCAGCTAATGCAGAAATGTCAACAGCGAACCTCATCAGCAGCCCCACCATGCCTTGCAATCAAGGGAAAGCTATGGCTTTACATAAACAATAACATATAGCTATCTAAATACCTCTATGTGTGTGTGCGGAGGCTCGACCCATGCCGTGCAAGAGGAGGCAGGGATGCGGGACGGGGATCAAACCTTAGCTCTTGGAAACGCGGCTGGAAATCTGGAGCATGTCCCTGGGTGTGCCTGGAGCTACCTCAGGTGTGGGGCTGCTTGGCCCTATTGAGCCAGCACCCTGGGAGTGACAAGTGAGCTCTCTTCTGCTCCTGGGGGGGTGGTGCTGGACCCCCATGGACCTCAGCAGGGTGCATGGTGAAGGAGGGCCAGCTGGGTGTCCCTTGGCAGAGGGGAGCTGGAGTGGATCTGGCCCCATGAGGGTCCCGAGGGCTGTACTGGGTTAAACACCAATGTGCTTGCTAGTGTGTGCTTCTATTGCAGTCCTGCTTTGCTTCAGAAAGTGTATCAGTGGCTGAAGGGAATGAGAGCAGAAAAGCAAATGTGATGGAGCTCTGGGGCCAGGGCTACACATGGGTGGGAGAGCATGGTGGTAGCATGCGTGCTTGGTGCCACAGGGCCGAGGCTTCAATAAGGGCCTGAACTGGGAATTAGTCCTAATCCCAGCAATTTGAGACCCAGAGAGAGGTCTCCTGGGGTGCAGGCGGAAAGGCTGAATTTGGAAATTGTATGGGAGCAGCGTATGCCCAGGGATGAATTCTTCTGTAGGGCTGACAAAGATAAATCATAGAGGTATCCTTGACAAATATAGTAGCTTCCACTCAGGGCAAGATGTTAACCCGCACTTAAAGCCGAGGCACATGATTTAATAGTGTGAGCCTTCATGACTAAAGAAAAATCTCTTGAGGAAGAAAAGCTGAGGCAGTGTCAGTGGGATTTGGATGATTTTGCCAGGCCCAGGGGACAAGTGTCATAAATATGCCAAAAAACACCTGGCAGGGGAAAACCCCCTGCATTTGCACCATGAAGGCAGTTTGGGGCAGGCTCAGATGCTGCCCCACTGTGCCAGTTGTGGGGAGGAGAGCTGCCACCCTGGGTTGTGCCTGGGCCATCACTATGAGATCCATTGGGAGCCACGAGACCTGGCAGCTGGGCCTTGGCCTGCTTAGTGCTGCCTGGGGGTGCTGCCAGGGCCCACCACAGGCTGGGCGTGGCCCGCAGCCTGCTCTCCTGCTGCTGTGGTGCCAATCCCCTGTCCTGGGCAAAAACACTCCCGATATAGGAACAATGGCAGTACCATGGGACAGTGGGCTCCAGAGCCGATGGGATGGGATGGGACGGGACAAGATGGGATGGCCTGACCCCATGCTGGCACCGTGCTCGGTCCCTTTAACTGCAGAGAGTGATGGAAAGCCCGAAGCTGCCGCCCTGCGAGGTTGCTATAATATAGTGCTGTGCAGCTGCAACTTAGATCGTGAGGGAAACAAAATGGGCCGACTGAAATGGAAACTTTTGTTACTTATAATGTTAATGAAACCAGTTTATCAGGCAGCGCAGAGGAAGTGGAATATTTAGTGCCATTTAATGTCTAATCATCAGCATTTCTTTGAATAAATCACATTACATTGTCTAAAACCTGAAAAGACAAAGCAGTAATAATTTTTAATATGTTGTAGTTTCATTAAAGGGACACCCCATTTGCCATCTAGCCCCCTGCAGCCTAGGGAGGCTCTGCACAATGTGGAGGCGTATTTGGCGGATCCTGCCACTGCCTTGGGGCCACTGTGGCACCACCTGGCTCTGACACAGCCAAAGACTGAAGAGGTTTGTGAAGCATCATTGGGCTCTTTGGATATGCTCTTGGTGCCAGTATTTCCATTCTCAAGGCTGTCTTCTCCCACAACATCCCTGCTGGGTGTTTGTGCTGCCTGTGTGTGAGGGCACACACACACCTTCTACACACACACCTTCCACCTTCTAATAGAGCAGTGTGGCCTCAGTAACTCTCTGGCAGTGAGCTGGTCCTGCTGTCCCCTTGGTGTCCCCAGCCCACACGAGCATGAGTGCTTTTTGTCTTGCCAGGGCCTGGCTTGTGCACACCAGTGCCTTGCCTCTGCAACTCCTAAGCGAACTGTGATGGACCTATAAGTCATAATAAAATGAAATGATGACAGTTGTCTTCAAATCCATTGATTAATGGAAATACGGGTAGCTGGACACAGACTATATGGTTATAAATGGTGCTGTCAAAATAAAATAATTATTGTATTAATAAGGAAGCTGTTAGGCATTGGCTCTACTGTACCTCTAAAAACAACTTCAGCCCTTGATGTGCTTTGTGTTTCATGATACATAGTGTGTTTTCCCAATGAACGGCTCAGTGGTGTATGTTTTAATACAATTACTGCTTAGCTCTTTAAGTCCCTTGGATCCTGGTACACACGCTGCAGCTGCAGATGGATTTTTTTATTGACTTAATACTAGTTCTAACTAGATCCTGCAGATTGACTAAGTTGGTGGAGCACATACCACTTTCAAGCAGGAATGGGAAAAAAAACTAGCATATCTTAGTGTACCTGAAACACTCTATGATATGTACTAAATATTATGACTACTGCGAGCCCTGCAATAATTGATTCACCCACACAGCCATTTAGTCTGTGAGCTGTTCGTTTTACAAATTCTACAATCTTTTAGAAATTCTTTCAGTGAAGAAGATTGCTGCCTGGCCTCAGATTCATTATGGTGATTGAATCCTCTTCAATAGAGAACTGTTTAAAGAGAGCACATCCCTGTGTGTCTCACTCAGAGTGAAGGCACATAGGTTAAAAGCTTGTCTGGGTGGCATAATTCACTGCTGCTGTGCCAAACAATCACATCTTATTGTGACCTTCATAAGATACAAAAAGGCAACAGTATGGAGCTAGTCCTTTTTTTTTTTTTTTTTTTTTTTTAACTATAGCACAATTTTAGCTACCCAACATCTGAAGCTACCAGAATCCCTAATTAAATAACCAATTAATAATGTAGAATAGAAAGAGCTATTTTTTTTTTCAGACACAAAATCATAATTAATCAGAGTACAAAAAGCTGCCTGTCTTTATATCAGGAAAATATAGACTAGGTATTTAAATATTCTAGCACACCTGAACCTTGGCCATCCGTCATTGTTATGACTTAAAACATCTCAGACTAAATTAGGTTTTGTTTGTATAGAGCAGTGAAAGTCAGATGGCTTGAATGACAAAATTAGAACATGCTCAAATCACTGAAACAAAACTGCATAAAAGGAAAGATGTGCAGGAGGAGTATTGCTAGTGTTAAGCTGAAATCCTCCTTTGTGGGATTTTTTTTCTCTCCTCTCCTCAAATTATTGTTTGTAACAATAGCAAGTGGAGAATAGCTTCAGGAGCTCGATCAGTGTGCTTTATATATGTACCTTTTGGCACATTAATATATTAAAAGAAATAATATTGTTGTGTATAGATGAAGCATAACCTCTGTTATTTCTACTTAGTCAAGGAAGTGCCATAACAATGGATATTTTTCAAGGAGGAGTATCTTCGAAACACAAGACAATAGTCATTTTGTGTGGCACACAAAGGTCAGGTTTATTAGGAATATATTTACATTTTTTTTTACATTCAAAAGTTGAGGCTTTTTTTTCTTTGGAACTTTGTGGTACATTTTGGTAAATTTAATCAAACAGATTTCAATAACTATTGTGAGGGCTTTGGTTTCACGTGCTCCGTGCATTGACCCAAACACTCCGTGCAGGTAGGAAGAAGTTGCACCGTCCTGTTGCACAGAGAAGCAGAGGAGTTGCAGCCTGGGCAGCCCCATTGCATTGGCAGCACAGAGCAAGTCTCCAGTTTGCAAATAGTTGGCATTACGTGGAAATTGCTACGTTTGGGCCAAATTCTACAGCTCTTAATTGAGCATCCCTTTCGGTGACCTCAAGGGGAGATTTGCTCAATTAATGGCTGCAGTATTTGGCCCTTTGTAATTGTTTCTGAGGCATAATTGATGAGAGGCTACTAATGGGTTCCAAGCTGGAGAAGTGTTTAACTTTAGGTTCTTGAATCTGTCTTGTTTTAAGCATGTAGTGGGCCTTTTAACACCTTTTTTTTAAGGCAGAAATAGCTTTATAAATGTGTGAGATAAGTGTCTAGCTGACCTTCTTGAGCCCAGACATACAGATATATGCATGCACACCTGCATAACATATAGAGTGGATAGAAATGAGCAACTTTCTTTAGGCTGGCACTGTATAGAGCAGGAAATTCTGTCTGTCTCTTTATAGTTCAACATCTTACCACAGAGGATCTCCATCCACATAAACTTTGTTATTATTCTAGTAATAAATAAATTTTGGTGACAGTTATACTGTAACACTTTGTGCAGTATTTTTTTTATTGATAAAACAGCTATGAATCAACATACATGAACGCAATAAAAATGTACAAAGTGTATGTATTATAGTTCAGCCCTTGTCAATAGGGCATTACATTGATCTGTTCTCTTTGGTGTTATTTGCAGAGCTGTACTGAGCATCTTGCCAGGGATGCAAACTTTGTTAAATTGCCCGAAAAAAATAATATAATATTGGCCCGGGTTTCTGAAGCCCAGCTGGGCTGGTGTGCTGGTCTCTGGGGCTGCAAGTCTCTGTGGTAGGTTGGAGGAAACAATACAATGATGATGTCCCAAGGCTATCTTAGATCATCTAACTTGCATGCTTAATGGAGAATGGCAGAGAAGGTGATGAAGTCCTGAGATACCAGACAGCCTTAGTTGAACAAAACTCAATCAAATAAAATAATTGGTAATTAATAAAAAAATATGTGCTACATGTAACCAAGCATACGAGTGGGTATGAGGGAGGCAGACCCATAGGAGCGGTACCCATCTCACAGCCAAGGCCACACAGCTGCTGAGCTGATCCGCTGTGTGCAAGCCTGGGACATGGTTCTAAAGAAATAATAACCAAAGAAGTAATTGCAAAATAGTCCAAAATGCTGCGTCGCTTCACCAAACGTAGATTGTACCAGATGAACCTGGTATCTTGCTTTGATAAGATCATTGATTTTCTAGATAAAAGAAATGAAGTAGATCTCATCTCTCACAGTAAAGTATTTGATATGGTGCCATGTGGGAAATTATTAAGACAAGATAAGTACCTGAACGGCAAGACGGGGAGAATGAGGCTGGGTCATGCTGAGAGATGAAGCACCAGTCCAGGGAGGAGTCACTGCTTGCATCTCAGAAATGGCCTCCCAGCTGGTCTGGAGGACAAGGGGATGTGTGGATGGACCTTGCCTATTGCACGAGCTGGGCGTCATCATGGACAAAGAGGAAAGTCAGCAGAGATTAAAGAATAGTTTGCCACCCATTTCTAATGGTAGCAGAGAAGATCTGATCGAGCCTGAAGGCCCTGAAGGATTTTAAAGGTGATGGAGATAATGGCTGCTTTAATCCTTTGCCTGTGAAAAACTTTGAAGAATATCTTTTTTTAAAATTACTTTCTTACCTAGAGAAGTTTCCTGATGCTTTTCAGCCCTAATTTCCAGTTTCTTTGTTCTCCAATATTTCAGCTGAATAACCAGTTGCTCTGGTGTTTCCTCCTTACATGAAAGAAGTAACCAGTGATAACAGTGTAGGGTGTTTGAGAGGGGCAGCAGGTTAGTGTAAGGATGGAGGGAGCCACCCACCCCTTTTCTGAATCCTTAATGTTTTCTCTGCAGAGAAACAAACAGCTGTCACTCACTCACTCCAGCGCAGAGAGTGCAGAAGGAAAATCATCAGCAGCTAAACAAATAAATACAAATATAGACGTGTGTGCACTCCCTGTGCACAAGGACAGAAACCTCTCTAGGTCCCTGCTGCCCTTCATGGAATGGCCTCTGCAGCCCAAGCTGCGTGGCCAGCCAGCTCCTGGCTCCTTTTGGGAATACCTGCTGCCTTCCTACCCCTGTGGCCACCGTCTTGGCTGCAAACCAGTGAAAGGTGGTGAAGGCACCCCTCCCGGGGAGCGGGGCTGATCTGCAGCCAGCAGCAGCGTGCGAGAGGATGGGTCGTGTTTCCTACGGGGTGTCTGTGCCCTCCGTAGGGCATGCTGTTCCCATCCTGCTGGGGCTGCCCCCTGTGCCCACAATGGGTGCAGCCATGGCAGGATCCTGGGCTCTGTGGGTGAGCAAAAGAAACCATTTGGTTTCTAAATTGGGATTAGACGTGATTGCAGCTGAGCCACAAAAACTCGTAGGCCAAAAACCACAGAAATTGGGCACGTTGCTGAGCGGAGCCCATTGAGAATAGGAGGACAGTATATAAATACTGGCTTTCTGTGGTTTTGGTGCCTTGCTCTTATACTGCAAGTATTTGTGTGTTAAAAACAGTAAGAACAAGACATCTGAAAATTAGGATTCTATGTCAAACTGTCAATACCCACAAGCATGCAGCCTTTCATTAAAATCTGTTTGACATTTTTGTTATGCACAGAGAGCCAAAAAGATGCCAAAAGGATGTGATATTTGTGATCACATCCTCCTGCTAGTATGAGACACTGCAAAGAAGATTGTATTAAAACATGCCTTGCAAAAGGCTGAGCAGTTAAAAATAAATAAATAAATAAATAAAAGGAAAAAGAGACTTAAACATAGTGCGGGAATTCAGGCTGTGTTCCTTGGGTGAAGCAATGGCCGGTAGCCTCTTTAACTGTTTGTAGTTAACTGGGATGATAAGCAACCTAGTAATTTCAATTTTGCACAGAGGTCTTCAACCCCCCAAATGTGCAAAATTTAATCATTTGGGGAAAATCATGTAATGATCATGTCACGTGACCTGGGCAGAAGAGATACTATTTTGTCACAACAATGTGAGTAAATTATCTTGCTGGCAACTCGCTTAAAGGTCATGGAGATCATCTGATGCATGAGATGGAAATTTCTCATGCCAAAACAATATTGACAGCTTATCAAGCAGGGAGGAAAGTACAATGATATAATAGAGTGTAAGGTAAGATAACACTTGCTACTGACGGTAGAAAATATGACATGGCATTTCAATTTTAAGGTTATAGGCAGAATGATATGGTGTAGGTGCTTAGAGACAAAACAGGGCAACTTGCCTGTGGTTAGGCTAAAATGAATGTAATATTGTAGCTTAGCATATAGATATATAATATTGACAGAGTATTAAATATAACACATGAAGAAAGGAATACACATACCGGTACCAAAAGGAAGGAGGAAGGCTTGTGCCTGTGTGGGTGGTTTCTCATTGTGCCCCTTGCTTGCTCAATGCCGTTTCTCTGATGGGACTCAATGGATCCATGCAGCATTGCTTTTACTTTTCTGTGCTGTTTTGTGGGTGCCCTGTTGTTTTTCTTTAGTTTTACTCCTTGTCATATTCATTTTTCTCTTCTGTAGCTGCAGAATGATGTAGAAAGTGGAAAGGCCAGAAATCTGTATGGAATTTATAGATACGTATGGCACATGTACATACATAAATGAGAGATTTCAGCCCTGAACTGGCCACTAAAGGTTTCCCACCTTCTTTTCAATGCTGAGTTATAATGGTAGCTGAAAACCAGAATCACAAGAGAAGGGGAAAACTCACAGAGGACCTGATTGAGCAGAAGTGGACACTTTGTTAACTGTGTTTGAGTGCCTGCCTGTGCTGCATCAGGCTGTTTGCGCTGGGACAAAGGACCTGGAGGCAGGGTCTTGCATGGCCAGGCTGGACACATGGCAGATGCATGGCATCGTGGTGGCAGGTGGCAGGAGGTGAGCTGGGGCTGCCCATTGTTTCCCCTGCTCAGCTGCCCGTGTATGCTGCAGCCAGCTCTCCTGGCCCCGCCACCAGCACCATCTTAAGGTTTGCTTCTCTTGCTTCCAGCCTGGCAGGGATCTGCTCCATGTGGGCACATGTGGTGGGGATGGCCAATGGAAAACTGGAGGGAAAGCTGCTAGCTTGGAGAAATCCTTTCCTCACCCACTGTAGTAATTCCCTGGGAGGCTGCACTGCACCTGCTGCCCACAGGTCATTACTCAGGGGAGCATGATTTTAAAAAAGCACAGCGTCAAAAAGTGCAGAGGAGAAAAATTAGAGTGGAGCAGGATCTCTGCTGGTGTTTCTCCACGTAGTTGTATTTGGGTCACTTAGTATATTTCAGGGTATGATGTTCAGCATCTGTGAATGGGCAATGCTGTCCCATTGATATGTTCACTCACTGGTAGTTTTTCAGCTCTTGACCCAAATGAAAGATGTACATTACTTATTCTCTCTTCCATTCTCAACAGTGGCAGAAAATTAAGCACCTGCTCAGGAGCTCCCCTTCCCATATCTGTGTGGATGCTTGTGCTCAGGGTCCCCATAAACATCATGTTTTTTGATGTGAAGGTTTCTGAGGGCTCTAGCCTTTGCCACCCACCATGGCTCACCTGTCCCCAACCCTGACTGCCACTGGCCCTGTCGTGTCCAAGAAAATCATCTTTGTGCTGTGCTAGAAGGATGTTCTGGGTCTGCACTGAAAGGCAGCAGTCTATCTGTGCTGAAGGAGGCTGATGTGCAGCTGAGAGCACTGATGGGCAGCACTGGAGGGATGCAGCTTGGCCCTGGGCATCACGAGAGCAAGATACTCTGGCTGAGTCACACCTGAAAATAGAAACCAAAGAATAAGGCCAGGGCTGGGTTGTACGATGTTTTGCAGCTGTTTGTGTGGTAGATCCTCGATGTTTTTCAGGTTTTTATTTTGCAGAAGAAAAGAACATTACCAGAGAGGTTCCCTCATCAGACAGTTTCTCATAAATGAGCTATAAAATATTCACTATCTTTGAAAATGTCTTTAGAGAAAAACTGTAAGATCAACAAAACCAATACGACTGGTGTTCCTGCAGCGGCCATTCAGCGAGGCTTGGTTTGGTAGGCAGGGCTTCACTCTTCTTGAGTTTGGCTTTGAGTCCTTGGCTCCAGCATAGCTGGGGCTGGGAAGAGCAGCTAGATGTTTTCAGTGGAAGATAAGGAAATGAAGGGCTCATAAACTGCACTTGCCTGTCCACAATCAAATGAAATGTAAAGAAAACTTGTTTTCTTTTGGCTTTGGGATGTTCAGAGCCATCTGAAAGAGCAATGAACTTCTCAATGAAGAAAATAAAAACAAACCCATGTGCTTTGTTTCTATTTTTTTCCCAGTAAGACTTAAACAGCTCCAAATTCTGCCAAGTAAGTTTGTATCCCCACAGAGGGACTGTAGCCAGATATAGACAGTAGTGTGTTATGAAGGTCTTCTCTACTCAAAACCTAATTGAAGACTTGGACAGGGGTAGCTGTTCTTACAGGTTTCCAGTTCTGCCTCTTCAAGAGTCAACTTGCTGGGAGCAATGCACTCATTTGTGTAAGGAAAAAGATCCCTTAATGTGCTATTAAATTAAACAATGTCACTGCTATTGCAGTAGAGCTGAGCGAATAATCCATAATGAATAATTTATTCAACAAATTTAGCTGCTTTCTCTGCTCACAGACTATCTGGAGACAGATCACAATTCCCTCCAATTTACTTATTATTTGAAATTACTGATGGATAGCTTTGTAATTAAAAAAACAACTCTGTGTCTTGATCACAAACAACTGTGGGTGTCTGATCTTCGTTAGTCAAGGTATGTGGGTTGGTTGTGATGGGTCAGATAAATCACATGATATTGTTGCTGCCTGCTCATTGGAGAAGCCTACAAGCATGTCTGGCATGAAAACACAAAAAAAATCTGTCTCTGCATGCAATTTTGAAATTTGTGTTGTGCAAACATTTGCCCAGTAAAACTTGATTGCTCAAAAGTGTGCAGAAAGCAAATCCCAGGGGGAAATCAACGTGGCTGCAGTAAATTCATTTAAAAATGTGAATGAATATTTGCAGACTTTTTTTTTTTTTTTTTTTTTTTTTTTTTTAAGCTCCCAGCCATCTCTATTTGACAACACCCATCAAATGTATCAAAATTCATTTCATTTATTGTCGATTACTGTTTTGTTTTGTTTTGTTTTCTCTCCCTTCTAGAAGGACATAGAGTGAGAAGGAATCTCTTAGGCCCAAACTCATGATAAACTGCACAGGTGGCATCTTAAACCTGATTATCCCAGGTGGATTTTTCAGTATCTCTCTGCCCTGGTGGCTGGAAACATTTCTCTGTTGTGAATCTCCCACATACTCATGGTCAGGAGACACTCACTGGTTGCTGAGCCTCCCCCCATTGCTCCTATGAGCAGCATGTGGGTGTCTGCTCCCCTGCCTCTGCCCCACGTCCTCTCTGGGCTGCCTGGGAAGCAGAGTTGGCTGCCACTGCTCTTTCCAAATCCCCTGTAAAAAGTCACCTGTGATGTGTTGCACTTCCCACCTTCTTTGCAGGAATCTTCTCTTTCTCCATCTCTACCTTGCTCAGGTGGGGAGACCCCACAGCAGCAGCCACCTTCCTCCTTCTCCTTCTCCTTCTCCTCCTCCTCCTCGTAAGCTCTCCAACTCCATCTCCCAGCACTGAGGTTGTATTTGGAGGACCCCAACCCTAACTCCTTAAGCCTGAAGGGACAACATGTTTTTTCTCCTCCTAATTTCTAATGTTAAGAAAAACAACTAAAAGTGGGGAATGTCTTCAGGAAGACATATGCAAGCCTCTCAGAACTGAGGTCTAAGGGTTGTGTTTGTACACAAGGGAACGGGCTGATTAATTGATCTTCTCAGAGTCCAATTTCAATAGTTTACTCTTCCCAATGGAGGAGATGTCCTTGTTTTTGTCAGTTCAGCTGGGTTAGATCACCAAGATACTTTCCCAATTTTTTGAAATATTATACGCGCTGGTATCATCTTGAAGTAGAAAAGTTCATGTAACAGCTTTTGTATTTCCCCACTAGAAGCCAAACATGAATAACAATTAATAGTGCACCGGTGCTGTTTCAGGTATTCACACCGAATTAAAGCAGAGAGCAACTCCAGGGAGAAATACCACTCATTGGCTGGCAGAGTAGTGCTTAGTGATGACAAACAGCACTTCAAGCTGAAATGTGGTGAGATGGGTCAGGGAAGGCTCTCCTTTATAAAGAGGGATCTTTTTGTATATAGAATGCTTAGGAGGAAGAATGTGCCTATTCAGAAGGGACCTTCGGAGGGAGTGGTGCTGGTGCTAATGGTTGCCCAGTACCTACCCAGCCCCTTGGGCCCGGATGCTGGTGACGTGCTCGCTCAACATTTCAGCCTTCATGTGGCAGGCGGAGAGGGTTTCACACTGCAGCTCATCACAGCACAACTTGGCAGTAGTGAGGCTTAAGGAATTTTATTTTAAATTTCCAGAAAAGCAGCAGCAGCAGCAAGAAGATGAGGCAGCATCAGTCCAGGGTGGGGGAAACAACTGCTTTGCCCTCCTTTCCTTCTGTTTCACACTCAGGTGGGGGTGCTTCTTTTTTTTTTTTTTTTTTTTTCATATTTTAAACAGACCCCGAAACTGAAGGAAAAACAAAGACTGGCTCTTGTTTATTATTGCAGAGTTTTAACTGGTTCAGCAAGGAATGAAGCCCTGTTAAAAGGGTTTTACTGTGGGTCATCTGGAGCTGGGGGAGCTCAGAAAGAAGAGGGGGAGAGCTGGAATTCCACCCTTGGCAGGTCCGTGGCTGGGGCCCAACACTAGCAGCACTGAGTGTGGCAGTTGAAGAACAACAGGAAAAAACCTCTGGGTGATGAGGATATGAACTGAGGACATTTTAATATTTTTCTCATAGAAAGTAGCATTAGTTAATTTCATCCTCTATACTCAATTGCTTATAAACACAAAATGAAAGCAGCATAATTCTTTAAAGCCCATTGCAGGCTTTTTTTAAAATGACCTTTTCACCTGTAATTACAAATAAAAGATTATTGAGCCAAATGGGATATATTAGTAAGAACATCAGTGATATAATTTTGATCACAGTGAATAAAATAGTTGGTAAAATTCATTTAACAGCCTTTAAATCACTGGCTCCTGTGTTATTTACTTCTGAAGACATAACTCATGCAGCTTCTCCTCTGTTGTATTCCCACAGTATGTATTTATCTCACCTTCTCACTTGAAGCCTATATAAAAAATAGATCTCACATTTTCTGCTCTCTTCTCTTCATCTTCTGAGCCCATGCTCCCAGTGCAAGCCATTGATCCGCTGCCTCCATGGTACAACTGCAGTGAAGAGACAGGGACAGGCAGGTGGTACTGTGCAGGTGGATGGAAAGCTAGTGCAAGCCAGTCAAGATTAAAAGAATTATTCTCACATGGGAACCCTGGGAGGTAACTTCCCAAGTCCATGTTTAGGGAACCAAACGAGACAGTTGAAATCCAATGCACAGAGTGCAGTTCAGCCTTTGAGCCCATCTCTGGTGCAACTCTTAAAAAATGCCTGGGGTCACAGAAAGCCCTGTGAGTCAGGAGTGCTCTGCAAGAGGTGGCCGGGAACCTGCCTTACCTCTGCCAGGCCACACATGAGCTTTGTGTTTGACAACGCTCCTAGATTAGTGGGTTTTAGGAGACAACTGTATGGTCTGTTAACAAGTTTAATCAACATCGTCTCTGCCAGATCAAGGGCCCAGGATATACTTGCTGCAATGTGGTCACTTTGAATGTGCAATTCCCTTTAATTCAATGCAACATCAGGAGGTACCACATTGGCTCAGCCGTGCAGGAGGTGGACATCTGCCAGACATAACTGTTATCCATCATCACTCAAGTATTTGCATTGATTATTGTACAAACACTTATGTCTGGAGCCCTTCTTCTGGCCACCATGTAGGTTTAGATAGAAGCATCCGTGCAATGTGGAGAGGATTCTGATCTCTTTCTTTGCCCTGTTTGGAGGAAATTCATTTCTTTCTTCTCTCCTGAGCTGACCTCCAATTTGTTTTCTGTTTGAAAGGCAAAGGCCATATGGCAGATATGTTCAGTCCTCAAAGTCTTTTGACCTTTTGAACAGTTGCAGTCTAAATTTCAATAATGAAAACATTTTTTTTTTTTTTCTCCCTTTCCTTTTTGGATACTTATAAATGAGATATTATATTTCCATACATTTTATTCCTGGCCACATCTGTGAATCTAATATTGACCTGGAGTTATCTGTGATAGAGAAGTTATTAATTTTGACAGATATAAGGGAGAAGCTAATATCCTCCTTTTACAAACACCTAATATTAATCTCTAGTGATGTAAACGAGAACTCCAGAATGGCTTGGGGTGGTGCTGGAAATGATATGAGATAGAAATTTGATAATGAAAAAGGGAAAGATTCATTTTAGAAAATTGATAAAATAGATAAAAAATTGTATTTCCTATGAAATAAGTGTAGGAAGCACAATTTAGATTTAGCATCTATTATTCTTCTATAGGTAGTTTATACACAATGGAACTGTTGGGGACCAGATTTTATTCTGATTTATATATCTGTAATTCCGTTGACTCCAAGTAGTGTTTGTCCTGTGGTTTGCACCCAAACACCATACAAGAGGACTGGAAGTGTTTTCATGGCACAGGGATGTACCCAGCCGGTTTTGACTGTGAATGCCCCAGCAGCAGAATTGCAGTGACACTGTTGCCTTTGATAGCTGGAGACTTTGCTCAGTGGCCCTCAAGATGTGTTACAGGCACACTCCCAAACTCTGCTGCTTCTCTGTGACATTTTCTGCCCTATCAAGCTTTCTCTGTGTTACTGAGCTCCAGTCAAACAACTCTGTAAGCTGCCAAGGAGAATTCTTCGACACACTGGAAGGAAACTCTTCCTCCAGCTCTAAATGTCTGGAGCTCTGGCTTCAGATTTTCCCTCTGGAGAAGTTTTTGGCCTTTGTTTGGGATAAAATTCCAGTATTTTACGACATATGGGATACTTTTCCCCAGCAATTTACTGGCTTGTCCTGGGGAAATTGCCAAGTCTGGGGATTCTGAGAGTGTTTGGAAGATTTTTACTTTACGGCAGAGAGACAGTTTGATGGCCTGGTTCAAAAGCTAAGCTGGACTGTTTATTTTGGTTGAGTTTTTTGTTATGCCAGAAGCGAAAGAAGGCTATAATGATAATCACATGCAGGCATTTTGCTGTCCTCTTTTCATACCTGAAGAGCATTCATATCTTGTACCTGTACAATGTCATACCACGCACCTGATAAAAGCCCACCTATTTCCAGCAGCACTGGAAAGGTTTGGGGGCTGTCCCGCTGTGGATGGTGCACACTGGTCACCTGCTTTATTGACAAATGGGTGCCGCACTCCTGTGATTGGCAGTCATGATACCAGGCTAAGACCTAAAACCAAAGTGACTTAAAAACCAAAAGCCCCCAGATAACACTGTCCTGATTTTCCCATATATCATGCTTCCCCCTTGCAAAAAAAAGGAGATGATAATTATCAGGTATCAGTTCCTGAATCTTAAGCATCTTCTGTAATACTTAATATAACAACAAATATGTTCTCCTTCAGAAAATGAAGCAGATCCCAATTAATTATGTATAGCTCTTCTGCTCTCATGCAAAGAATAGGAACGTTCAAACAAGCGCTCTGGTCTCCTTATCACCTGTTAGATTACAGGCATCTCCCAGCTCTCTAATGATCATCTGAGTTTTGGTGCTGGTTTTTCTTTTAAGCATGCATCCTATTCTTTTGCTTTCTTAGCATTGGTGATAAAAATAGTATAGGCGAGAAGAGACAGATGTCCCTTTGGTGATTTTAATGCATACTTCGTTGCCCTAAAATGTCTGAAAGAAGTGGCTTACATATCAAGAGTTCTGTTCTTGATTTAGTCTACGTTCAGAGAGGTAGATGGAGAGATGTATACGCGGATGTGGGCCGACCCATCAAATCTGATCAATAGCAAAACAGTGATGAAACCCAACAGATCGATGGAATCCATATAATGACTCCAAAGCAGCCCCAAACCTACATGAAGTCCCCAGCTTATACAAAGTGATTACTATTATTATTATTATTATTTGCCATTGTATTTGTTCACAGTTAATTTGGAATACGTGTTTTGCTCCTGTTTCAGAAATGTTTGTCCTGCAGAAGACTAGGCTAGTATGGAAACCCATAAATACAATTTTGTATTTTGGTGACCTTTGTGGTCTCTACCTTTTTTATTGTCAAAAGGATGACTAAGAAGTCTCCAACTTACAGTGTCATCAGTATTATGATCTGAGAAACAACACCTACAGAATCTATTATTCATTAAGTGTAACCAATATATAATTTAAAACAGTGGGTTTTGTCAAATAATGTTAGGTCAGCATAATTTTCTGCCTATTACTAATATCTATAACATCTTTGCCTTAGTCAGCTCTATTTAAATATGCAATCATTTACAGCTTTTGACTATATGTGTGCGCACTCCCAATTTCCAATATTCAACTACTACAAATTTTATGCTGACATCAATAGCAAACTATTAAAGACAGTATTTCATTATTGGTTTTTCATCCCAAAAGTTATTTACAATTATATACTAAGCACTAATATTAAAGGAAACCATTTAAATGAGGTGCTATCTGCTTTAACAATATGTCTGTCACAGAATGAGATTGTGTTTAAAGATTTTATCAAGAAATGGTTGTTTGCTGAGGTTATGTTTTGTCCATGAAATATGCATTTCATATCTCTTTCATTTCATTAACATAATTTAATTTGTGCTTTGCATTTTGTGCATAATACATATTTGATTTACAAAACAAATATTTCCATTAGAAAATGAATTTCATGCAGGCAAAAAAGCAGAACCAAATGATGTATTGAAGGAAAATAAGAAGAAATGAAATGCATTTTCTCAGTCTATTAAAAAATCTATGGCATTGACAGAAAGTGCACTTAGTGCTACATTTAAAAAATAGCACATATGTCAATGTATTAACAAATAGAATTGGAAATACAAATATTTCCCTATATCAAGCCAAGAATCTCTTTATTTTAATTGAGTTGATTTAAAAGCCCAACTACAATTTAATTTTTATTTCATGATGTGGTATACTGCCTGGTGCCATTACATCCATGTAGAATTGGCAGTCAATATAAAAAAGATATTTTACCTTTTAAAAACTTTCTATTGACACCAGCAATAAATAATTTAATGGGCTGAAAATGTGAAATCATTAATTTGTTGATTGTCTTTGAATACCAGGTAGCTGGGTGTGGGTACAGGTAGGTGTGCGAACCAAAGAGGAATATTTGTGTGACGACCAAGTAAATAATGTTGCAGATGAAATTACATGCAATTTAACCGTTCTTTAATCTTCCTATCTGGGAGTTACACCAGAGGGTGGAGGAAAGAATCAGGCCCCAAATACCCCATTATCTCCCCAGCAAGAAAACTGACCAACATGAGTGCTGGGGAGCTAAATGTGTGACTTCTGCAGGGCCTGAAATGGGCACACGTCCTTTAGTCTGGCCAAGCCAGGATAATATTTAGCATCCCTCTGTTTGCATGGGGTTGAGCAGAGCACAAGGGATGCCTGCACCAGCCAAAACCTTCAGATGGCATCTTAAAACAGCTGCCCTGGTGACATAGAGGTGTAGGTGCCAGGCTTGGCCCACAGTTGTGGCCCTGCTGCTGCAGCACCCACAGTTGGCTGGAGAAAGCCGGGGGCATGGCCACCAGAACTGGCCTGGCACCACCAACAAGACAGTATAAACACATGGATATATACAATAACAGACTTTGAGTTGCATCTTCTAGTTGTTTTGGAGCTTTGTGCTTTAAGCTTTCTTACAGGAGGATTAGAGGCTTGCTTTTAAAGAAACAGAGGGTCTGGTAAGAGGTATTCTTTTAGTCTTGGGAGTCCAGAAGCTCCTCTTTAAAAAATGCCAAACGCTGCAAGGCCAGTAAGGCTGAAAAACCCTGCATTATTCTGCCATAGAGAAAAAGTTTAACTCCACCAGAAACTCTACTCAACAATGTAAGGAGAAAAAATGGAGAATAACTCCCACATTTAAAACTATGAGAGATGTTTGGGGAGGTTAGACTGTAAATGCGTTAACCGAACTGGAATTTTTCCAGGACTTTGGGACTAATATCTGTACTCTTATGGAAAGTGCTTGGGATAATGACTACAGGTACCTGAGGCCTCGGTGCTGTATTCGGTGCTGGCTAATTGAATTGAGTAGGCGTACAGGCCTGATAAAACCAAAGGGAGGTTGGGTAGGGAGAGGGAAGAAGGTGAAAAAGAAAGCAAAGCCATGAGACTGCAGTATCCTGGTAATTAGCCTAAACAAAGGCTGCAGATCCTGCCGCACAATGGCTGAGAGCGCTGAGAGAGGAGTGAGTACACCCAGCCTGCTGTAGCCTGGCTGCTGCCCCTCACAGCTCGCTCCCTCCATGCGCCCAGGAGAGTAAGCCTGGCTCAGCTGTGGTCTCTGTGGCCTGTACAGCCTTCAGCAGTGCCAGGGCATGTCCCACATCCTGCAGGTCCCATAAAATGGATCTGGCAGCTGCCCACTGGTGACAGCCACACCAGGAGCTCTGCGGAGCTTTCCCTCAGTGGGGCCTGGTCACCAGACAGAGATTACATGGTCTCATCGCCTGCCTGAAGGTGCCAGGGGAAGGCTTGGGACCACCCCACTTTCACCCTGCGTCTCATGGAGGTTTTAGAAGTCTCTTCACACTTCCTTGCCCTTTTTTAATATAAACACAAAGTCCTCTATGGAGAGAGCAGATGAGAGAACAGCCTTTTCCTGGTTGTGTTGTTTTGTGTGGAAAACCACAACTCCAACCCTTTTGTTTTTGCTGGCATGCAGCTTGCCCCATGATGGTGTTGGTACTGCTCAGCGTGCACCGACAGGGCTGCAGCTCCATGCCACAGCCCTGCTAGCAGCTCTTGGAAATGTATGCTGCATATGTCCTCTGAAGTGAACCACAAAGTCACGTCTGCAGCCCAACCTGTGACAAAATGAGTAACATGAGCCTGGTGATCAGACCTAGGAGTAATGAGATGCACCACCTACATTCATGAGGTATAATAAGACACCCAGTAAAGTTTAAACATCACAACTCCCTTCCTGACAATATTGGTGTGTCAGAGTTGGGGTAAAACTGTTTTGAATAAAAAATAAAATATGTCTAAAGTATTAAAAGAAAAAAGCTTAGCGCCTGCACACACAAAAGCAATGATCTAAGGGAAATCACCAGTTGCTGTTCTGTGAGGTATAAAAATAAACCCTTGTCTCTTTTACTTTTACATCCACTGACAAGTGACTATATTAGCATTAAGTGAAAAAGCAGATGAAAAGTAATGTCTTTTATTTAGCTCCTACCTGAAACATATTTAAGTTTTCTGCAGCAAGTGAGATTGTGCATAGGGGTTTGAAATCATGTAATAAGATGCTGTGTGACGTTATCTGTCCACCAAGCAGTCACTCCAGGAAGTAAGATTGCCACTAAATCTTGGAAGTGAAGTTAATGCAAATAACTTCACGCTTATTTTTTTTCTTTTTCTTTTCTCTCTCTCTTTTTTTTTTTTTTTCCTAACCTTGTCAGCGTGTCTATAAGATTGTGTACTCCAAGGAAACCTGCTAGGATACCTGCCCATCAACTAGTCTAACATACTTCTCTCATTTTTAATATGCCAAAAATGTTGAGCCATGTATTGTTTCTAAATGAAGCACATGTGTGCTGCAGAGTAGAAACAGAAATGTGCTGATACAGGAAACTCAACTTGTTTGTTAGCAGTGATATTGGAAAAAATCCATCTCTCCTAGCAGGACAATCTCATCATATTAAAAGTTATGGATTTCTTGCTTAAGCATTCTACACTAGCTGCAGAGCTGTATAAACTTGCTTCTGCTTATCAAGCGAGCCAACAATACACAAAAAGAAAATTTAACATCTTTTAACATTTCTGCCTTCACATGGGAGTTCTCATGAAATGAGTTCTTCAATTATCCTGAGGGATCTGTTTAGTGAGTTGGTACTGTTTCCTGGCTTATAAAAGCCAGTGCATTACTATGCAATATTGTGTATGTGGTATTGAAATGAGATCAACATCATTGCTTTACTACATTTTAAGCAGAAGTTAGCACATGTTATAAAAATTATAAAGACTTCAGAGTCAGAAATTCTAGCAATGTATTTTAAAACCTATACTGTTTTTGCTGGCAAAGTATCAGAAGTATGTGAAAAATGAACTATTGGCGGCTTCTTTCTTAAATAACTAATGAGGATTAACCAATATTGAGCAATGATTAATCAGAGGATATGTTTTATTTTCCTTTACCTTAGATAACAGAGGACATGTGGTTTACAAATGATAAACATACCAAAGTAAAATTATTAATTTCCAAATAAAGTTGCAACATTACTCTTATGTGTAGAAGATAATATATAGCCCTGTATATGAAATTCACTTCAGGAAAAACTTCATTGACTACAGCTGAGATTAACTGCATGTGACATCCAAGAATGTTTCAGAGCATCATTTATTGGATTGACTGTGTTGTACAAATATGCAAAATATTTACATCTTTAGTTCTCCAAATTGTGAAGCTGTTAAGATCTGTCTGTGAAACGAAGTTCTAACAAGCCAGTTTGTAGGTGTTCCCTCTGAACCCACCATCCTCAGCTCAGTCTGTATGTTTGGGCATTTGCGTTTATGTGCATGTGTGTATGCATGCACAGATTTTCAGTCCTTACACTGTAAAAAACTTTGGAATTGTTTGACCCTGTAAACACAAAATTCATGTATCTCACCCTGGGACAAATGCATTCGTTTTAAAAGCAGCATATGGGCAGCCTTGGACTGATGTTAGTTTATTGTCATTGCTTGATAACGTTTAATGGAAAAGATACAAGAGTGCCAAAGAATTTTAATTATTTTTGTGATAAAGTTATATGTTTGGCCTTGAAAAAGTGGAGATAATGCTGGGATTCATTATTATTCCCAGTGTGTTTAAACAGACGACACAGAATGCAAACAAAAGCAGATGAAATTTGAAAAGTATTATCAATATTGCAGATAGCAGATGCCCTTTCCAATCAGAACAAGCATATCTTCTATAGCAACTTTATGGTTGAGTAGTTTATTCATTTCTATTAGAAGGTTGTACGTTTCTAAAATATGTAGATGGTATCTAGAAAACCAACCAACCAGTAGGGTCATTTTGCTTGTTTTCCTAAATTTATTATTTCACTTTTGGAGGCTTGATCTGAGGTGCATTAACATGGGAGTGAAATCTTATTGTGTCAAATCCTATCTTGCATATGACCTTTCATGTGTTTTGCTGTGGTTCTGAGAGGGAAATGCTAAGAGGTGTCTATCCTGCAGGGTTTTGCTAGTGTTATGTTTGTACTGCTGTAATTAAAGCTGGACCCATCTTTCTGATTTCTTTTTCTTTTTCTTCTTTGGCCTTATAGCTTGAAAGAAAAATGTTTCTGTAGATACAGCATCTAATTCAAACTTATATTCTTGTAACAGGTTTTAAGAAAGCATGCTAAACAGTGGTGGTTAATTTCAACACAGTGAGATCAAAACATGTTTGAAACAATAAAAAGGTCTGCAGAAACATGAATTTAATTTTTCTGATAGAGCACCAAACTCCCTGATAGCAAACCTCTCCAGTGTAAACAAACAAAAAATTGGCTTGAGGATTTTCCAGACGGGTTCCCTCAATGTGAGCAGTGGGCCTGGGACCCATGCATCCCCCAGTGGTTTTGTTGCCTGCAGCAGGGACCCCATAGCCCAGAGGTCACAGTGCCATATGCCCCCGCTGAGCCACGCTTGGGCTGGACCCCAGCACCCAGCATTTAGAGAACATTTCCCCACTTGTGCCATAAGCTAATAAAACCAGGTCTTTTGGTACAGCATTGGTTGAAGGGTTGAAGCTTTCATTCTGTATTTTGCATTTTGAAAGAAAACAACAAACATTAGCAATTACTTTACATTAATTTATTGGGCCCTAAGGCCACAAAAATTAATTTTTGATGGTGAAAAATGTGTGTGCTAGTGCATTTCCACTGCAGAGAAATGGTGAACACTTAGATCTTTGGAAAATATATTCTGAACAGTTTCCTACTACTTGCCCATATGCCAATTATACTTTCAGGTTTGCATCTGAAATTCTTATCTGCCTAGTAACATCCTATCCTCTGAAATATTCGTGGTCCACTTTGTTGTATTTAAAGCAGCACGTAAGTGGTTCTCTACATGCAAGCACACAAACTAAGAATATTCCACCAATCATTTACAAAATTCTGATTCTCCTCTTATAGAATCTCAGGTTTGGAGGATGTTGCTGTGAGACCTTGAATTCAGGCATCAATAGAAGGACAATGAATCCTGTAAAAAATATAAATATTCAGTCCTTGGGCAGTCATAACAGCTAAAACAAAAAGGCATCAGAAAAAATCTGCTGTGGCAATGAGTACAGCTAAATGTGGAAGTTATCCCCAGGTGAGGGTTTCAAATGGCAGGGGCCAATTGTGTTCTTAGAGGCTGTGAAGAAAGGAGCAGGCTCTGACTGCATCTTGGGGATGTTCCAGCTGAGCCTGGGCCTCTCAAATGTTACATCTCTGGTCTGAGGGTCCCACATGGATGTGTGAGGTGGGGAGGAGGAGGAGGACAGGACTACATTTCCCATGGTGGCCTTTGACTGACCCAGCCTCTGAGAGGCCTGAAATTGGGCAGGTGTTGGGGTATTGCACCTGGCTGCGGTGAGGTGGCAGCAGCTCTGCGGCTCCAGGCATCAAAGCTGTCTGCAGGTACCTATAAAGCTGTGCCAAAAAGTGCCTATGGTGTGAATGTGGGAAATGTGATCACAAGATAATGGTAGCAGGTGTTGGGTAGCTCCTATGAAGCTTTACAGTGTGAGAGTTTGGAGGGAAGGTGAGGTTTTAGGACATCCCATCTTTAAACTGCGTCAGGAATGTGTGCCTGCACCTGCATCATGGCATGTTTTCTTAATATTGCTGTGTATCACTCACAGGTAAGGCAGAACCACACCTCAGGTCAACCCTGAATTTCCTCAGACCACAGAGAAGTGTGTGTGAAAGCTGCCCTGGAGCTGTGGCTCCAGACATAGCCCTGCAGCCCCCAGCTTGTGGGGGATGCTGGTGGCTCCCCTGGCCAGAGGAGCGAGTTGGGCTCATGCTGCTCGCTGCCCCTGCCTACACTTCTTTCCTGCTTGCGCATATCCTTTACTCTGGCTGTCTTCTGTTACAGCCCCTAATGCACGTCTAATATAATTTTATAGAGCAATATTACCCAATATACACAAGCACGCGGTCTTTGCCTCTTCCGTAGTGGAGGCACAGCACACTGCGCAGCCCACCCAGGGCTCTGAAATGTCAGCGCTCTCACTGCATTTACGGCTGAGCAGCATCATCCCAATGCATCCGTTACTTAGCAGGCTTCCATAATGAATGCTCTCCATAAATATAAAAGCGTTTCTAGAAAGTAGAGTGTTTGCACGTTATAAAAAGCGCTGGTGCTGAGTCATGCTCTCACCATCCAGAGGGAAATGGCTGGTGATTGCTTCATGCCATTTTGGGCAGGGCCACGGTAACTGCAGGGAAAACCTGGCCACCACAAATGACAACTCATGCTGATCTGCTGCTGCACACGCACAGTGCCATCTGTTAGCACATGTCACTATAGGTATGGAGATGTATTGTATAGCAGACTTAAGTCTATATTTCAAAATTGCTGGGAAGCAAGAGGCACACAAAGGAACTGTAATAAGAACAAAGTGTAATTAAATTTTGCTCTAAGAACTGCCATAGTCAGTTAAATCAGACCAGTTTAGATGTCATTATTTAGCCAATAGAGGAAATCTTATTTATAGAAGTCCAGGTCTGGCTCCACTTGTTTTCTGATAAGCAGTGGTAGGCTATTGACTTTAATGCGTTATGCTTATAATAGAAAGATGCATAAATAAACATAGACAAAATGAGGGCAGACGAGCACCACTAAATTACCTCTGCAATTGTCAGTGTCCTCAGCTTGGGCAAGGGCCTAGGCTCAGGTATCAATTCCTGTTTTCGTCTTTTAATTGATCTTGTGGAGCAACTGTTATCCAAACAGTAAGAGAAAAGGATGGTCCCTTCAGGAATCTGCTGATGCTGTGGCTCTGTGCTGTTTTGTCCAAGAGTTGAATATCAAACATGGAGAAACGGGGGTGAATTACACTCACCCGAGGAACATAGGGGAGCATGGTTTATCTAAATGTAGGAAAGCATTTTTTTAAAAATGAAGCAACTGCTGGAGGAAACTTGAGAGATGGTATATGGCCATAAATGCAAGTAGAAGTGGTGTCCCTGGCAGTATTCCTGGGGACAAGGCTGAAAAGTAACTGAGGTGCACTGGAAAATCAGCAGCTGCAAGGGGTAGCACACCAGAGCACTAGGTTTTCAGTGGAATCTCTGTGGTGCTCATGTTCAGTCTGAGGTGGAGAAATGGTTCTGGTATTTTCAAGTCTTGTTCTGAGCAGCAAACGCAAGCAATCTTCATCAAAATTGCTGGCACATGGTGTTCTTGCTTTACTTTCCCACACTCCAAGCACTCAGAAGGTTTGGATGACTGTCTGGATTTTTGTGGTCTGTTAATTAAGCTCTTGAATGTTTTGGAGCTTGCCAAGCACAAATTAAAATGAGTGAAGCAGGGAAGGGTTAAATATCCCATGGAAGCTCACTCCCCGGTTGTGCTGAGCTGATGCCTTGGGCTTCAGATGCTGGAAGCTGCGAAGTGCTTGCAGGTGAGGCTGTCTGGTGGTGGCTCCCTGCTGAACCAGGTGGCTGTGGTCGCTGCCACCACCCTGGAAGTGGCCTGCTCCACACACCTGCGTGTGATCTGACTGCTGCCTGGATCTCTGGAGTGCCATCTGAAAAAGTTTTTGTGTAAGATTTTAATGGCAGGAATTTTGAAGCACGCATGTTATTCTTTTGATGGAAAAGAGACTGAAAACTTAAGGGGAAGGGATGTCAGGGAAGCACAGAAGTGTTTTCTGTTTGTGACAGCAGTTGATCATGTTCAGTGAGCGCTGGTCTCCATTTGAGAGCTTTGAGCAAGGGGGAGATCAAAGCTGGAGAGATCTTTGACTTCTTGGGTTGCAGCTTGCTGTTCAGGGAATTTATACATGAAGTGTGCGTGTCAGGATGGGCAAATTCTCCTGTATTTTACCCTGATGTAACCTGCAGTAATTGCTAGACATCCTGAGGTGCTGACTCAAATGGGAACACTGGGAATGGAGTGCTTGGGGAAATTGGGCTGAAAATCTGTGTATTACCAACAGATTCCTTGCTGGCATGTGTGATTTAACCCAGAGCTGTGACAGATCTGCTGGTACCTCAGTACGGTTGCTCCAGGTCTGTGGTGATGCAAGGGGACATCAGGATGTGGGGCTGGTCACGAGGTGCCAGGGACTTGCTCTCTCCTTCCCCTTGCTCACCTCCTGCACGTGGAGGTAAGTGTGTGTGTAATGCTAATGTACAGCCTGCATATTGTACTCATGGTGCTGAAAACACTGTCACTGTTTATGCTAAGAAAAATGGAACCCAAAGGCCACAGAATGAAATATAATTTGTTAAAAACGGGGAGTAGCATTGATTAAAATGAAAGCCAGTGTTCCAGCACTTTACCATGGAGAAGTATGTCCCCAGGTTCCTTGCACTTGCCCTGTGATTATACAATAGATTTTAAGTCTGTGATATCTACAAATCTACATCAAAATGTATTCTATAGCTGTAGGAAACAGCTCTGAATTGTTAACCTTCTCTCCAGGTACTGGAGGTAACACACTGTGAGATTAGATGTATATTTTCTTCAAGATATACCACCCATAGAGGAGTCCATATTTACATCTTTTGTTGATATTTTTTATAGATTAAAAGAGTCTCTTTTCTGGTGATAATTCTGCTAAGTACTGTAATTTCCTGCCACTAATATTTGTCTGAGTCCTAGTTTGCAAAATATATTTGAAACCACTTTATAAAGTCTCATAATTGCTTCTTTGTAGAGCTGGTATAATGAGTAGTTTCTTTATCCAGCCTTTATCCTGTTAACCTTAGAGGTGAGCGACTGCTTGCTGGAGTTGTTGGGGAATGTCTTAGCACTGTTGAGCCATTTAATTTCACTACTAATTTCATAGCAGTGACACAGAATTGGCTATGAGCAAGCTTGCAGTTATTTCAAGGGTTTTCAGTTAGCATTGAATCAGGACCTGATTCACTAAAATGAAATTGAAATAAATGCACATGTAGATGATTTTTTTTAATGCATAAATTGATCTGCATTTATGTGCCCAATCCACATTAAAACATTGACCTGCTGTTGAAGGATGGGAGCTCAGCATATAAAGCAGCTCTAGCATCACAAATGAGACCTTGCACCACTAAGTTGCTGGTTTGGGCTCTGCTCCCTTTTGTTGCTCTTGTCCCAGTTGCAGGAAAACTCCTTGGTTAGCTAAATCTTACTCTTAGCTTTCTTGAAAATACAGATTCAAAAAAATTTTTGGCCTCTTTCACAAAGTTAGTGATCAGAGTGCTGTGCTGCTTAGCATGCAGGACGGCTTCTATAGGCTTACTCTTTCTGCAAAGGAGAAATTTGTGTTACTGTAGTGTTTGCTTTAGAAGAGCACAGCTCACTTGTGCAAAACTTGTCTTTACCCCAAAATTGTATAGGAGGTTATGTTGCTTCCCTCTCTAGGATTGCTTTTACTCCAGTGCTGGCTACATGTCAGAGGGGAGGTTGTCCTTTTTCATGAATACAGCCTGAAGTGTGTGGGGGCAGGGGGAATCCTACCATTTGCATCCTGTTCCTTTGCTGTTACTGTAACAGTTGGGTGATCTGAAAGAAGTGTGATTGGAGGGTCACCAAACATGAGAGAGAAAGCTTTCAGTTTGGCATATGAAAAAGTATTTATGGCATGCATTTATGAAATGCTACCGTCATCTAATCTTACTAGCTGTGTATACACTTATAAAGAGAATAATAATCAAGTTTGAGGAAATGCTGAAGCTATATGTGGATTCAGAAAGCTGAGAATTACACAACAATCACGGATGAAATGTATGCTGCCCAAAGTCATCCCCATGGGAAGAAGCCATGGCAAAGACATACCTGCACCCCAATGCGGGCTGCGGGTGGTGCTCACCTTTTGGCAGAGGTTGCTGCTGTAGAGGGACCTGAGGGGCATTGGAGCAGTGAGAGCTGCTGCTCCTCATCACCCACCTCTGGGTCCCTTCTGCCCCGACCCAGCAGCAGCCCCCTCTGCCCTGCACAACACTGGTGGCTGAGCAGAGGTGGAAGGTGCTGACCATGGGAACTGGCAGAGTAAATATGCTTTCGTCACTGAGCTGTGGGACAGGGGACAAAAAATGCTGCCTTATTTTTAGTGGACTGGTTCTCTTCTCTAGCACAGGCATATGACTGCAGCACCATTTACATATAAACTATGATTTAGCAGTGTGCTAATGCCAGCTTGTCCATTGTACAGGCATGTGCACTGAATTCCTGGTCCACTGCAGGCATTTTATCATCTGGTGGCCATTGCTGCTAAATATTAAGGGTGAATTTTGCACTGAAATGTGGAGTTCTGATTGTGCACTTCATTTTGATCTTTCAATGCTTCTGTCATTAGTGACATTGTCATTTAATGTGGACATTCATTTAGGCACATGTCTGGACCTGCCTGGAAAGCATTTTCGATGGCTGCACTCTCAATTCAGGTCTGCTCCTTATCTTAGGCTCTAAGCAAAAGTTGATAGCATTTGAAATTTAATCAGGTTGGTATTGTGCAATTTATCTCCTATAAAAGTTTCAGTAGCTTTTTTGCACACTTTTCTCTACTGTTTAAAAGGAATTCTCAAAAGCCTGGAGTTGGAGGGACATATCTGTCCATGTGCCACTGCAGGCTGAAATTTTAGTACTTCTAATTTGAGCTTGATCTCTTTTTGTGAAAGGTATCCTCAGACATGGGAATTGTTACACCGAGTTTATATACATTTCATAACTAGAAGCCTTGTGTTTGGAGCATTTTCTGCTAATCATAATATGTAGGGAAGGACTAAAGATGGCTATGTAGGAAGAATTTATAGCAATAGTAAAGTTTTTTGTTTGTTTGTTTGTTTGTTTTTTTTTCCTTATGAGTGAATTTATAGTTTTTTTTTTTTGATTGTTTTTTTTTTTTTCACTGTGAAGACCTATTTAATCCCACTATATAAGAGAGATTCCTATACTCTAATCCAATGTCTTATACACATCTGAAACTTAATTAAATACCATCCTGATCATTAGGACCTCTATGATCTAGTTTTGCTGCATGCTGAGAAGTGAGAATATTGCCCCTCCAAACCCCAAATACAAGCAGCGCAAAACATTTTGTGAAGCCTCTTCCCCACATTATTCAGTTATTTATTTTAAACATTTGGTCTTGAATATCAGAACCTGTACACAATCTACTTATTGCCCCATCCAGAAATTCTCCTTCTGTCTGACCAGTCTGTTATCTAAAATACTCTTGGTCCTTCCAAAAAGCTGGTTTTATTCTTCTAAGTTTCAGATTTAAAATCTGGATGAGTGAGAGATCTGGGATGAGAGATGCATTAGCAGAACTGATTTCTCTTGTTACCAGTTCAAAAGGCTTCAGTATGCAGCACAAATGATTCATAAGTATCCATTGTTCAGAGTTCAGGATAAAGAGTTCAGAATCAAAGCTCTGCTTTAATGTGCGCTCATGCATTTCTTTTTTCAGTAAGAGCATTCTCTTCATATATATAGCAAATGAAATTCAAACTTGTTTAAGCTGCAGTTCTGGTAAATTGCTCTGCCTCTGAAGTTAGCTTAGAATATCATGAGAGTTATAGAAACCGTTACAGATTTTGCTAGTATTGCAAAAACTTAGTACTTAGTTATAATCAAGCAAGAGATGTTTAATAAATAGAGCAGCAAAACAAGTGATCACCTCGTGTTTTTCCTGGTTTTGGACCTTATGTCAGCCGCTTTGGCAGATCCCGAGAGAACAGCCATGCATGACTCTGGCTGGTGGTGTTTTTCTTATTGGCCTTTATCAAAGGGGGAAATGCAAAGGATTCTAATTTACGGGCAGATTTTTGCATGGGAATGCAGGCTGACAGCCAGTGGGCAGTGATTAAGAGGTATTCCGTCTAGACGTTCATCCAAATGTTTGTCGTCAAGTGAGCTGTGCTCAATATTGCTTCTTTCAGAGCCTTTTTTTATCTTTCATTTTAACGTTTCATAGATCTGAGGTACTGTCACTGCCACAATACTGTGTTTTCTCCTGGCATCTTGTATCATGGCCAAGCATACTGAATGGGCTCTCTAAAACCTTTCTTATCAATGGAGTACAACAAGCCCAATGCAATCATCCTTTCAATTATCTTCTTCATCTCAAGTGTCACCAGATAAGTGCTGGCATAGTATTCTTTGAACATTTAAGATATTGTTTTTTGCTTTTTGGCTATAAATGTCTGAATACGGGATAAAGATTAAGATATCTCATGTTTTACCCTTATTATTCGCTGACAAAACTCTGCTTGCTTGATCTCCTAAAAGGTTCTTTTTTTTTTTTTTTTTTTTCTTTTTTTTTTTTTTTCCTGTCTCTTTAGTTTCAGTTCTTGTTGGGGTCTGATAAGAATATTGGGCTACCTCTTACACATCATAGTGGGAGTCGCGCCCTGTAGGAAAAGCCTGAGAGCCTGATTCGTTGTTGTGCAGACTCTGAAATCAGCCTGACCTGAATGTAACCTGCTGCTGGGTTAGGGGGCAGGACTGCCCCGGTGGGGTTTTGTAGATGACCAGTGCAGAGAAGATGGCTCAGCCTCTGCTTGCTCTGTTTTGGAAAGGCCTTCAGTGAGTTTACTGTCATCAGGCATAGGAAAAGGGAGGTTTTTGCTTATTTGCCTTGATTTATTTTTATGTGGTGAATTAAATTTGGCTCCGTTAAACTGCAGCCCTTTCTGGACTCTAAATCCAGGAGGTGCTTGTAAACAGACCATAGAAGCAGGGTACCCTCTCTGCAAGGAAGATGATAAATTCACTGCCTCCTGCTCATTTCGAAGTGTATGAAGTGTTTGTTTGTGTGCACAATGTGCTCTGTGCTGTGCAGGTAGCATTTCCCTCCAAGCTGATGTTGGTACCTCTGGGTGCATCAGTGTATTTGGTTCTGGTATCACCAGAAAGGGGTGCTCCTCCTGGTGGGGGAGAAGGACAGAAGGGCTCTCCCATGCTGAGTTGTTATCATCTGAGAGCACAACGTGTTAAGAACTTCATGGCTGCTCATGGGCTATGTGAACGTGGCATCAACCTCACATTTGGAGACTGAAAGAGCAGAAGAGAGAGATCAGCTGGTCGTGGGTGCCAGATGCAGTGTGAGTAGAAAGCCCAGGGCTTCTGGGAAGTCCTGTAGGGTGTGATGTTGCAGAAACAAGAAGCTGGTCTGGGATCTGCAGGTCTGTGACAAGGCATCCATCTGGAGAATGGAAGATCTGAGATTTTACCACTTTCCCGTTGTGGCCTTGGGTCAGGGCCTGTACCTTCCTGCGCTGAAGAAGTATAAAGTTCACAGAATCTGTGCAGCAAGACTGGCTGATACCTGGACAGCTTCACAGTGTGTTCCTTATGCTCAAATCTGGAAACCACTATGAACAGTAGCATTGCTGCAGACAAGCATTCGCCACCACCAGACAGGCTCCCCAGGAGCTTGATGTTGGCTTATGCATAAGGAGGCTTTCTTCAAGTGATTTTTATCTGTTGTTCATTACCTTTTGGTTTGGAGGCTGTTAGGTTAAATTGGCAATATTTCTGAGGTTGTTTCTACATTTGGCTTCTCAAAACACTTTTTAATTTAAGGAATTAATTGCAATGTAATTATGAAAAGCTTTAGGGAAAACACCATGTATGTGTGAATCACAAGGATTGGCAAGTAGGAGATTGGTGTGGGAAGAAAAGAGGAATGTAGGCTTTAGTTCAAAGAGTTATTTTACAGGAGAAGATCTAGTATGATGAAAAATAATCCTTCTAATGAAGGACAAAACCCATGCATTGTACTCCAGTCATACTTTCTTATTAGCCATTATAAAGTTGTGGGAGTACAGTCATGGTTACAACAAAGCTAGGCAACTTACAGAATGGATACAGCTTCAATCTCCTCATTAATCAAATGTTTCATGGTTACACACAGCCACACAAAATGTATTTTCATGCTTACACTTTTCAAGCATTTTTGAAAGTCACGCAATTGTTTTGGTGATTTAAGTTTTAAATTGATGAAAATATGAGGGGAAAAAGGGAAGGGCAACCTGTGAGGAGAGGAGCCAGGCTTTCCAAGGAAGCATTGAATTGTTGCACTGATTGCTGTGAAAATTCTTTTCAATTCCTCCTCTTTTTTTTTTTTTTTTTTTTTTTTTTTTTTTTTTTTTATTAAGCATTTTAGCTCAGTGTTTTCTTGGGGTAGTTCCTGCAGGACTTTGTCTGAGTCTGAAGACATGAGCTTTAAGGACAATGTCCAAATTCATGCTCAGTTATGGCGCTTCACTGCAAGTGCTCTTGCTCCAGAATGAAGCTTATGGGGAAAAAGGAGTATTTAGACTAATGGGTCACATCAGTGTTGTATAAATGTAGTGACTTTACACAACATTTAATCATTTAATAAGGACTAACTGGTGGGTGATTGTTATTTTCAAAATACATAAACTGAAATATTGAGTCAGGATTTACGAGTCATAAGTACTTCTGCAAGAAGTGAGCTCAGTTTCCATTTGGACAGCCAAGAAAAGTAATAAACTCTGACACTCAGAAGTGACTTGCTGGTGACTATACCTTGTCCTGAACAGGAACCAAAATAAACCTCAGAACATCTTCCTTATATGTTGCCTTGCTGTCTTTGGTTACAAAGTTCCTTCTATCTCAGGAACAGAGTGAAGGGGGGGGAAATATTAGATGAAATAGTTGCGCCAGGGGAGTTTTAGGTTGGATATTAGGATGAACTTCTTTACCGAAAGGGTTGTTAGGCATTGGAATGGGCTGCTCAGGGAAGTGGTTGAGTCACCATCCCTGGAGGTCTTTAAAAGACGTGTAGATGTTGAACTTAGTGATATGGTTTAGTGGAGGACTTGTTAGTGTTAGGTCAGAGGTTGGACTCGATGATCTTGAGGTCTCTTCCAACCTAGACAATTCTGTGATTCTGTGATATGAAATTTAAGTTTTATATTTTTTATCAGATGTCTAAAGTTTTGCAGAAAACATTGGCAAGGCCATGAATATCACATGAAAGCGTTGTTCTTTACTTCCTACCTGTTAGACGTGTTTGTCTGGATTATGGATAGGTGTTGGCATCTAAATACTACTTCAAACTTGAAATGGGGGCTGACTATTAGTGTTTTGGTCTTCCCAGCCATTTCTGGTTGAATGTAGATATGACACCAACTAAGGTGAAGAAAATAGGTCAATAAAAATAGATCTCAATTCATCATAATTTTCCAAAAGGCATCTACATTTGAACAAAGCAGGGTATACAAAGTATGGTGAGCTACCTTCTATCCCGTGGCTGCTGTGGCATGTCTACAACACTCAGGCATATTCTAATTATCCTCTTATTCATCTATCTGCATGGCATTCTGATCAATTATTTTCTTATAGCAGGGGAACAGAAGGTTAAAAAATATAATGCAAATTAATGTGTGTGAATTCAGGGAATTTAATCTTGCAGACATAGTAACCTTCCTCTTTCTTGCAACCTCTTTTCTTGTAAAACTGTTTGAATACTGAAGGCACAGGTGAACAACTCTGTACTACCTTGCTAGGCAAAGCCAATAAGTCCCCGGAACTGTTGATGAGAGCATGTTGGTAGCCAGAACTAAATTCACATCTTGTACTCTTCAGCCCCTCACAGCCTTGCAGGGGGCTTCTGCCCCTGCTAACTGATGGAGTGGACATGTGGCTGGTGTGTTCTCCTGTCCCTTGTCCCTCTGTGTGGCACGTGCAGCCTTGCTGTAATGGGCTGGTATGTTTAAAGTTGTTGAGCAAATGATCTGCATCTCAGAAACTGCTTACAAAAATGTTTTCCTTGATTGTCTTGTATTCTTCAATAAATTTTATTAATTAACGAAGTTGAAGACTCCTTTGTATAGTATGTTGCAAGAATTGTTATTCTACCTCACTGTATAATCATTATCTCCATTAATGAGTGTGTTATTCTGTCACCAATATTAATCTAACAAGAGAAACAAATACCTGGCCCATGATGTGATGCAGGAGTCAGTAGGTTAAATACTCACTTCTGTGAATTGTGATAAACAGTCCTGCAGGAGTGGCCAGAGCGTAGTCAGCAGGCTACTTTTAGAGATACTTACCACATGTAGATGTAAAATAGACAAGCAGTGCTCACTGGTTGTGTGGTGCTGCTTTTGTGAATGGTCCTTCTTCCCTGTCTTTTGGAATCTGCACCTCTCCCTGAGGATGAAACGCAGAGCAAATCAGTTATGCACAGTGGAAGATAGAGCATTTTTATACTTTGCCTTTTCATTTAGATTTGATTCCTTAGAAAAGCTGCTTAAATGGTGTTACAACTGCTTTGATACGGGCTCTTAATTATGAAAAAGTATCACCAGTAAATAGTGTTAGGTGAAAAGAGTGCAGAGGGGACAGGCAAAGGGAACCTTGACTATCAATATGTCGAAAGTATGAGTCCAGAAAGATGCACTTAGTGTTACAAATTCCATGTGAAGCCCATGGTAAAGCTATTTTAGCGGCTTTCAAGAAGGGGATGTATGTCGGTCTTATTATAGTTCCTTGAGAGAATAGATTTTGCACACAGAGGGGAGGAGAGACTGAAGTGTGGCATCTGTCATTTTCTTCCAGAGTTTATGATCCCTTAAAATAAGGTCGAAAATTAAAGGAATGCTTTTCTCTCATATTGGGAGTTATGCTCCTCTTTAAGTGGCCTCATGCAGAAGATTTCAGTCTCTGCTTAAATGGTTGTAATTTTTTGTGGTGCTCAGCTCTTGTTGGTTTCCCTTGTGCCGTACATGAGCTGTTCCTTTGCTGTAGGTGGTATGAAGCCAATAGCTGTGCAGGTGTTGCACTGAATTTAATGCACATCATACTAACAGAAGAATCAAGCTGAGAAGAGACTTCTTTTGTGATGCTGTTAGCTTTGGATTTATATACTTTATTAGCTATCAGGGCATTTTTATTATTGTGGCTATTGGTTAGACCTGCTGTAACTCCAGTAAAACTGAAAGACGTGGAGTTGCAACACTTACAATATGCAGTATGCACACACAACCTGGATCAACCTAATTTCAGCATAGCAAACACAAAACAAAAGCTGTATATGACTTCTTAGCCTTTGTGCACATCTGCATTATTATAAATGCTAATATAATTCTGCAATGATAAATAATTAAACAATTATGGTCATGAATCAATAAGTTTAGCACATTTTTTCATCAGCAAATTGTACTGTATAAACAAGAAATATAAATTACCAAGTCTAATTTTCACTGAAAATTGTAAGCATTTTATATCTAGTAATTTAAAAAGTATTAGAATTCAATGTAAGATATTTAGAACTTTAAAATTCTCCAGTTTTAACCAAACACCATTAAATTGTCATGTTTTATGTTTCTGAATCTGATTAACATTTTGAGATCTGACTTTTGCAATCATTCTCTTTGTTTTCCTCTGCAAGAACCCCCCCCCCCCGCTCAACCTCTGGTTTCTCCTAAGCACAGTTTATCAGCTTGAATCCAGCTTCAGTTGACCTCATTATGTTGCCTTTAAGAAAATATAACATTTAAAGAAAAACATTCCAGAACCTTTCTTCTAAGATTTTGAAAGATCTAGCTATTTTTATCGTGTGCTAAACATTTTGCTGTAGAGGGTGCAACATGGAGGCAGGGAGAAGAGAAAGCTTTTACAATCATGTTTGCATTTAATCGGAGGTCGTAGGGTTGCCTGTAAGCTTTTCTCCTCTCAGATCTTTGGCATTTATAACGAATCTATCACCCCAAATACTGGCACATTGCTACATCATTTAAAAATAATCTTGCCCTATGCTAGATTTTGGGGTAAAAAGTAGTCTACTTTTTTCAGAGGAAAAAGCCGAGTTTGATATTTTTATGAAGGTGTGCATGTTTTCTTTGCTAAGTATCCTGCACAAAGTCAGGATTTGCCACAGGTTACCGCAGTACGGCTGATCCTGACTGTTCACCATCGACATCCTTTGTGATCATGCTTTAACCCAGGGAAATGCTCGATCTGCTCCTACTTTGACTCATGGGCTATTGATGAAAAAACCCTGTTTAGTCTTAGCCAAGGCATGTTAGACCAGGAAATCCGGGAAAATGACAGCTGCAGGGTGGACCTAAAGGGGATGTGTTGGCCACAGGTGCCGTCTTCATGCTGTGGTGGCAGAGACATCCAAGGGCACAGCTGGACTCATTCCCTGTGGTCCAGGGCTCTGTGTGCCCCCACCGGCCCCACACCTGTGGGGTGGGCACCAAACCAGTGAGGGCTCTCATCCTCCTCGATTTAACCTAGAGTAGTGCCAGTGGGCCAGCTTGTTGGAAATGTTGGTGTTGTGTCGTGTCCCTGTGCTGGGATCACTTCTCTGTGGGGGAAAAGCTCATGGTTTGGTAAGCCAATAAACCAGTATTTATCTGACTGCCATGTGTTCGGTGGTGTGAATGAGGCACGGCAGAGATTCTTCATGGTTGCCCCATCTGCTTTTTTTTCTACAAATGCTCTGTCTAAGTGAACACGTGAAATGGGATACGGACAAGGTGACACTATGCTTCAGAAAATTTGAGAAGTTGATATGGTACGGAGGGTGGTGTGACCTGAGAAAGGCAGCTTCCCCTGGCCGTACAGCAGAGTTTCAGGCTCTACAATGATTTTGTCTGGCTTCACATTGGAATTTCATAGTATTTGATGAAGGACTTCATCCACTGAAGTGTTAAAGTTTATTCACATTTTTTTTCCAACAGACTAGAAGCCTCAGGAATCTCCATCAAGCTGGGAGATCAAGGACTTTTCCTCCCAGTTTTAATGCTTGTTGGCAAGCAATTAGTTATTTGTATTACAGAGAAGACTTACAAAGATAGCACGTTTAGAAATGTAAGCAAGTATTTTGCCTTTGGGGTGGAAAAATAGAAGAAAATATTTTCTTCACCTTCCTTTCTTTATCTCCCTTTTTGTTTACCCTGTCTTCATGCTTTTGATGACTAAGAGAATGAAAACTACATATGGAATCTGAAGATCTTTACTTTGATTTTTTTTTTTTCCTTGTGCTGCTGCATCTGCTCCTCTTCCTCTAGCTTTCCCAACATGCTGTATTTCCATTTGTGGGTGTAAGTGTCTTTGCCTCTGATGCCAATGTCACTCTTCTTGTGGCAACCAGATTTTGTTTTACTGTATAGCTCTTAGCAACATGTTTCCTGCATTCTGCTCGTTCTGTTGTGGAGTTCGCACTTTCAAAGTCTGGAGATATAGATTGCTCTGCTTATACATACATGGTTTTGTAAAATCAATTAAAGTCAAACCTCAGAATTCATTCCCTTTCCTCATGCAGAGTTAGTGGTTTTATGTTTCACTCCAAAGTAGGTCTGCATTGACCATCCTTGACCTCCGTGATCCCTATGCACCCAGTATTCTCAGATTCCAATATAAAATATCTACAGAAAATTTCTTATAACCACTAGGTGAAATTTTTTAGCTAGGTGAAAAGTATATATTCATTTTCAAGTTCAAGTATCTCTATTTAAAGATACTGATGTGCTAAAAGTAAACTTAGGTGGTATGGTGAAACTGTAGAAATTTCTCATTTGCCTCTTCGATAAATCAGCGGAACCTGTGGAGAAGTAGTATCGCGATCACACATTTAGCATATTTCTTTATTTTAGGATATCTACATTCAAAACACTCAGATTTCACTTACAAAACTGGATTACAGGATGCACAGCAGGTTTAAAATATTTCAGAGATGTTGCTTTCATGTTTCAAAACCTTGTAAAGCCAAATACACTCACTTCTGAAACTAAATCTTGGTTTTCAGTGTAAAAAAAAAGGGGGGGGGGAGAGGAAGAAAAAAAAAGAAAAATGTTTAATAGCACATATGGCATAATTTCATGTGACATCTGTTTTGTAACAAACAATATTTAGCTCACTTATTTGCTGAATGATACAGTACATACTGCAAACAAAAAGTCCAATGAACAGTTTTACATAGTTTGTAATATATCAATATTTATCGCAAAAGAATGCAAAGCTTAAACATTTAAGCATGTTATTGATTGTAATATGCAAAACATTGATTACTGCATGCTGCCAATGCAAAGGAAGTCTACTGAATGCCTTATGGGGTATGAAAATTAGGTAGATTTCTGAAAGAATAACTGATGTCCTCCCACTGGTGACATTTAGTCTTATGCCCCCTCAACCTAATTTGTGTCATCTTATAGGAGACAGCTGTCAATATATTTAGGATGGTTTAGCTCATAACAGCAGAAATGGTGAGAGACTATTGGCTTAATTGCACAGAGTGATTGATTCTAATGGAAACAACATTTAGAAACTCAAAATGCACTTTCTGTTGGCAGATCTAATAGAATATCATAATGAATTGGAACATCACACATACTGCACTTTCTGCAAGGATTGCAAAAGGATAGTCGTGTTTTTTATTTATTTTATTTTATTTTATTTTATTTTATTTTATTTTATTTTATTTTATTTTATTTTATTTTATTTTATTTTATTTTATTTTATTTTATTTTATTTTATTTTATTTTTTAAAATTTGATTTTAATGTTTAAATTATTTGTTTAAACAAAACAAAACTGACCTTGAGGTCTCTTCCAACCTAGAAAATTCTGTGATTCTGTGAAAACAACACAAAACAAAACAAAACAAAACTGAAGTAGTACAGAGACATTTTGGGACAGAAACCAGAACATCTCAGTGGTGCTGAAGCAACACATGGGTGCAGTAACTTCCAAAGGAAGGCAGTGTTCAGGTGCATTGGCTGTAGGCACCAAAAAGAATGCACCCACTGTCGTTAGCAATTGCACCCCTGTGAGATGGTGCCAGGTTTGTGGGTGCCTCGAGCTGTCTTTGGTGGGTTCCCCAAAGGCAAACCCTGCTGGGGTGATTCACCTAGGACGTGGGATGATTGCAGCATGGCCTCCCCACGAGCCCCAAAGACTTCCTGGGAGCATGCAGACTACCACAGACCACAGCTGCCGCTCGCTGAAGGAAACCCAGTGGGGCTGAGGCTTGCTTGAGGCTGGGGCACTGCAAGAGTTCTGGCTTTCTGCTTGTGCTCCTCACCAGTCATTTTGGCCATTTTGGCCATCCCCCAGCGTGGCTTGCTTGTCTAGAGGTGTCTGGGTGTGGGCACAAAAGCTGTTGTGGTGCTCTTGTGGGAAGTGCATTGTCACGGTCTGGTGCTGCGGGAGGTGAACCTGCCCAGATGCAGGGCAGCACAGCCTGTGCTGGCTCTGTCTTCCCTGGTGCAGCAGCAAAAGCTCTGGAGTAGTTGCTCTGTGTTAACTCTTTTGTCCTCTGGGAGTTTTACACAATAACCTCTTGTATTTATAGACTCAGTCAAACTATTCATGCATCTGTCTTTAGTCTGGGATTTTTTTTTTTTTTTTCCTTAATAGGAATCCCGTTGCTTTTTTTCTCTGTGTTGTAAATTCTCAGGGATATCTTACTCTTTCCTGAGTATCTGTATGGAAAGTTAGGATTATAAATTCTTCTTTTTAACTGAAAATTATGTGCAGATTGGCCAGAAGCCATCGACATTCTTCTATCTTTTCTTTTTTTTCTGCTCCTTTAAGATTTAGAAATGTGTAGGTTCTAAGGGGATTAATATGTGGTTACAGATTAAATGTTTTTTTTTTTTTTTTTTTTTTTTTTTTCCTTTTTCCTTCCCCATAATTAGAAAGGTATGAAGAATCGGATGCAAGATTGAACAGTGTAAATCCTCCAAAATTAAAAACATTTCAGAACTGGAATAAATATTAATAAATTGGAGCCATAATGAAATGCTGTAGATATGTAAGGGGAAAAGCAAGCAGGAAAGGAGGGAAGATTTTTATAGACCTTAATTACAGCAGGGTTGTTAGTAAATTTACTGAATTGTAAATGTAAAAGATTCGGATGGCCTGAGTAAAACCACATATTTAAGCCTTCTAAATGAACATTTCTGTTTTTTGAGTAATTTGTACCATCTGTGTCAAAATTCTGAGCCTAAGAAGAAAAAGCAGTGGAACAAATGTTGGTTCCATAAAACAGTCCTAGTTCATTGTTGAAATTGTCACACATTAACATTGCAGGCCATCTGGGTAGACAAAAGACTCTAACCAGATTGCTAAGATGATTTTATTGGTCTGGTATTAATCAGAATGTGGCATAATATTTAAGCAGAAAAAATGATGAGGTGAAGTGGAGTGCCTATAACTACCCGAACTGTGTGGTAGTTGCACAATAATCTTATTACACCATAAAGCACTGTGTTTCTAAGCAAAGATCCTAATTCTGAAACGTAAATAACAAGCTATATGATATTTCCAATTTATAGTTTAAAATAAAATATGAAACTTAAAGAAGTAATGACTGTTGGCATATTGCAATGCAGAGATTTAAAGGCCACAGCATGGTTATATTAAATTGTGGTATACCCACAATCATGTTGGAATTAACTTTAATTTCTTTTTGTAACATTGTAAATCAGATTACACTTCATCTCAAAGAATCCAGAACTCGTGATTTACAATTGATTTTCTACATTTTGAATCTCTACACTATGCAGCAGCTTGCCTTCTCTCCAGGATCTAGAAATGAGGGTATGTATGTGCATGTATGTGTGTGTTATGTTTGTTCTCGAAAATCCTCATCTGCTTTCTCTCCTCTTAGAGACAACTGGAAAGTCCCTCTCCCTCTCAATTCTCCATGATCTTGACTCTTTCTAGTTTTTTTTCCCCTCTATCTCAAAAAGCCAGTGAGTATTTTTACTCCTTTCTCCCAGCTTTATCACCACTTTGAAAATCCCGTCCACCCTTCTGTATGGAGTTGACCTTTTAAATTCCACAGCACAGCCTCTGAACATACAGAGACATCCAAGCACCATGGAAAACCTTGTCTGCTGAACATTTTTACACTTTCTGTAATGCATTTGCTGTGAAAGCTAACCCTGCTGGTGTGAGGTGAAGGTGGGAATCAGTGAATCCATCATTACATTCAAGAGTGGTTGTGCCCAACCTCCTTCTGGGACAGGAGGGGGTGGCTGTGGTGGTGATGGTCCCCATCTGTGGCAGGTGTCACTGCCCGCATCCTGCTCCCTTCCTGGGAGAGGTGCAGCCAGGCTGTGCCTGCATGTTGCCATTGCCAGATTCACAGCCAGGGATGCTTAGATGTGGTGCCGGTCTGCCAGCTGTAGTACATTCCTGTGCCATTTTCCTGGCACAAAATACATGATAGGATGGTTTCTGCTCTGTAGTTTCCTACTATGAAATTCTTCTCTCCCTCAAAGCTTGTTTTGTGGGAAACAACAGTCACCCATACAGAAATTTCGTTAGAAGGAGGCTGAAATTGTCCAAAGTTAAGTATATGTGTAGTTAAACAGGGTGTCTGATGTCATTAAGTAGTACAGATGCCAAACTAATTTAGCATTTCTTTGCTTTTTGACCCCTGTGCTAAATAATTAGTCTGGGAGCAGAGTGAGACGGAAGGAAAAGGCAGACTGTGGAAGAGGGATGAAGACAGCAGAGGACTGGCAGGGGAAGGAAGGGTTGTCCTGTGGGAGACAAATGAGTGGACAGGCGGTCAGACAGACCGGAGCAGAAGGCTGTATGGGGACAGGCTTGGATCAAGAAGTCCAAAACTGTGCAGCCTTTAGGCAGTACGCAGTGCCCCCATTAGTGGTGGGGTTGAGAGGCTGGGCAGAGCTGTGTGTGGCCTGAGGGCTCTGCCTGGGCCTGTGGTGGGTGCTGGCTCCCTGCTGATGCTGGGTGGGCAGCAGGCTGCAACGTCAGGGCCTTGGGCAAAACCTCCTCCCTTGGGGCAGGTCTGGAACTGGGCAAAACTGGGCCCCGCAAGCTGCTGCAGGCCGAGTTCATTGCCTGGGCAGGAGCAGGCCCTAAGGAGAGGTCCTGTTTAATGTCTTGGTGTTTTCTGTTTGAATTCTGTTGCTTGGGCCTCAGATCCACTGGGAGGATGGGTGGCCCAAAGGCACTCGCAGCATACTTGTCTCTTGCTGACCATGATTCTCTGGAAATGTCTCGCAGGCAAATGCCTGTTTGTGACAGACCAGCAGAATGTGTCTGGAGATGAAGCGGTCTTCTCTGTGATAGAGGGCATTTTTAAGCATGAGTACCTTGGGTAATCGTGTTGCGTGGTCTTCTGGCAATATACTGCTTGGCATAGACTTGAAAGGGGATTTTCCAAATTCACCAGCAATTTTCTTTACTCAATTCTCATTAATGTCGTGTTTGAATGTTTAGAAATTCTAAATACTGTTGTTAAAAGATGACTGAAATCTTTGCTATTTGACTAAAGGTTTTTCATGGTTTTATCTATTTAATAAAAGATTTATCAGCCATTACTGTGAAATTGTACAGTATAGTTTAAATTATACCCAATTAAACAAAACAGTTGGGATTGTCAGTTAGCATCACAGTGCTGGCTTGGTCCTTGATGACAGACAGCAATGGTGAGAAGATGTTGCCCAGCCACACAAGTGCTGTGTTATCAGCCACATACAAGTGAATTGTGGAATAAAATGCTATTAACATAGCCAATTAAGCATGGGCATAAGCAAACCAGTTAAATCGTTAATAGTAACCACCATATTAGAGGACTGGTGCTTTGCTGTGGTTCAGTTTGCTCATCTGAGGACCACCCAGAACCACAAAGGTGAAGCCAGAGTGTTTTGTATATCAGAGATGTATATCAACCCTGAGCACAGTGCTCATGGCACTGTCATGGCATGAAAAGCAGAAGTTGTACTGAGGGTGGGATATTATTTTCCTTCCTAGATAAAGATGGTCTCTTTTTTCTTCTCATACACTTTTTTTTTTTTTTTTTTTAATTTATTTTTTAACTGCTACGTTGTATTCTAGTGTATTCTAGGTCTGGTGGACTCTGGGGCTCTTTAGCTGCTGTAATTAATTGTTCCTTGTAGTCAAGATGCAAGTTTGGAAATAGCCAGTGAAGAGCATGGGCCATCTGAAAGGAAGACTTCACAGGGCACACCTACATTAGCAACAGAATAAACAGTCTGCTATTTCACAGCAGAATAACCAACCGATTGTTTGCTCTCAGATCCCGAGCCTTGCACATGGCCACCAGACCAGCACACCCATTTCACGCTTGGCACTGAAGAAGGGACCAATCCTGCAGTATAACGTATATTTCCTAAACCACCTAAGGTATCGAATGCTTTAAAGATGTGTCACTCTAGTTCTGGTACACGATTCTCTCTGTTAGTTTCCAAAATTATTTTATTATATATCTTCTTAATAGTCTCAGTTTCTAATGAATACTAACCTTGGTTTTGAATACACATTTCTCTGTCCTGGAGTCACTAAGACCTCCAGTTTCTGCACCTTTAATTTAAATGGTTGTTAGTCCATTTTTGTGATGGTTCAGTATGGTCTCCTAACCAGGACTTGTGCTTTCTGTTTCAGTTCAGTATAAATTTACTTTTTTTTTTTCCAGTCAAATGTAGAAACCAAATCCGTATAAAAGTTCCTGTCTGCACTTATAAATGAGAATAACCCAGGAATGAGAAGATTGGAAGTCATTTGAATTTTTCCAGGTGTTAAAACTGATTTCTCTTCCTGGTCAACTGGCTTAATCATCTAGTCTTAAAGGGTTAAGTGCTAGCTATAGTAGATGTCATCCTGATATCAAAAGATTTCTCTGGATGGCTGGTATCCTAAAGCCCAAAGCCAGCAAAATCATTCCTCTGCAAAAAGTCAGCATTGCTTTATTGAAACCCCCATTTGAACAGTGAGGTGAAGCATCACTGCTCTATTTATCTCTTAAGACCACCTTCTTAATCACTACTCCATTTATTTCTAAGACTGTATTCTTAATTGCTGTATGTTTGACAATAGCAAGAGTGCAGTGGGTATTTTCAGTCTGAGATCATTCATAAGAACAAAGTGTTGAGATTTCCTCTTGGTTATTCATCTGCATCCATTTAAAAATACAAAATGAAAAATACTGATCTCTTGTTTATTTTTTTCTATACTGATTAAAAGTAGTCATTCTTTAAACAATAAATGGAGAAGGAATTATTTGAAACATACTGCAGGGGCTCTCTTCAACAGACTAAACGTTTCTTTTTGTGGTGTATAAAACACCTGTTAGGAAGGCCACTTTGATGGTGTGTTGGATTTTGTCCATAGTTATTCAACTATAATGACCTTTAAAAGCAACTTGCAGCAAAACAGAGGGGAACAAAAAGGCAAGAGCCCTGTTTCCAAAGTCATCTGGGCAGGTGGTGAATGCTGTGTTGGCAGCAGTGTCCCACATTATGGGAATACTTTGAGTAGGTGGTCCCACTTTGGTTGTAAAGAAACTCGCCCTGTTTTCAGTAGCTGCTTCACCCATCTGGTGAATGCCTGGTTGACATTATGATGATAATATGTGAACTTCTGTGTTTCCAGCTAGTGTCAGGTGTGTCTATCCAAACTACTTTATTCGTTTGGATATTAGCTATGGTGTGCTCTAGGCTGACTGCCATGGGCCACCCTATACCAGGGTGGACATGGGCCTTCTGTCATTGCATTAAAAAATATAATGAAGTATTCTAGCACTGAAGACAGTTCCAAAGGCTAAAGGTAGGGAGACAAAAAGGCATGTAAGAGAATTTAAACTGCTCTTTTATGAAACCTTGCTGCTTGGTCTGTTGTGGAGGTGGCTGTATGTCACCAGCCTCATTGGTGAGATGTTTTCCATGCTTTGTGGTACTGCAGGTTGGGTGAAGTCCCAGCCCAGGTGTCTGTGGTGTGCCAAGAGAGTGTTGTAGTGGGACTGCAGCCTGGGCCTCCATCTATTCTCTACCTGATTCTTGTTCCTTGGATGTTGCAGGATCGGGCTCCACAAATTAGAATACAAATGAAGACCTTGATTGGAACTTTAAATGGGATTCTTGAAACTTTTCTTTGTACCTGAGGCAGTGCTATATATGCTGAAATTAAACACCAAGCACTTTTGGCATGCTTCCTCGTTTCATACAATCTCTCTAGCAGACTGTTTTCTTACTGTAGTTTCTCTCTTGAATGTATGTTCAGAAACATTGTGTATGTGCCTAAATGCATGCAGCTCTGGGGAGTAACACGTAGCCACAGTCAGCCGCTGTGTGATGTGGGTCGTCCTGCCCCACCAAGGCATGGAGGGAATTTGGGCTTGCTGGCTGCCTTGTTCCCATCCTGTTCTGATTAGCACTGCTGTAGGCTGGGGCCATTCTGGAGCTTACTCACTGACTTACAGGTGCTGTGGCCCATCCTGGATATGACCAAGGGCTGCAGGAAGTCATGGTGCAGTTCTCAGATGCTTCCTGATGTCCAGCCCTACTGCTCCTGAGGAGACAGTCCAAACCACTTGCTGGTGCAGGCAGTGCTTCTGCTTCCTTCCAGACAAGTTCTATCCATCTCCTCAAGTGATGCTCTTTAAAGACCACGTGTGATTGGAACTCTTTTAAATAGCCATTTGAACCATTTATAGATAAAACTGTGATATACCAGCATATAGATGCACAATGTTTTGGAATAGAAAAGTCAGCAAGAAGAATAAAATGAGGGCAAAGTGTTTTGGAGACTGGCCCTCACTGGAGAGGGGGAAAACTGCTGGGAAACCCAGGCTGAAATACAAGTTGGAAAAAGGGAGAGGTTCTGGCTGAAAGAAAATCAGAGGTTAAATGCAGCTGCACTATGCTTTCTGGTGTGTTTTATTGGGAGGCTGAAGCCTGTGTGTGGAATGTTTCAGCTCAAAGGGAATGCAAACATTGTCCTGGGCTCTGCCTCTAGGCTGTGTGCTTTGGTCTTTGTGGATCGTATTTAACATTGGGCAGTGGTATTGCTGCTGCTTTGTCAGGCTGTCAAGACCACTGGGAAATGCAAGCCAATTCTGCTTTAAGTGTATTCTTTTTCTTCTTTTTTTTTTTTTTTTTTTTTCTTTCTTTTTTTCTGTAGACCTTCTAACAGTAAAACAGCTTTTGCCTATGATTACTGCTTTACAACAAGGCATGATGAAGTGTTTAAGAATTTCTGTAACTTTGGAATTATCTTTACATTGGCCCCCATTAAGATTTCTGACAATTGCTGTTAATCTTTAGTCCAGGGAAAAAGGCTTTTTCCACACCATATGGACTAGACCAGATTTATCTGCTGCCTGTTGTCCTTTATGGGACACGAAGCATATACTGTTGAGTGATGGATCATCTCTGGATGTGTCGTGGCCAGAGCATGTTGGCATGTACAAACAGTTGAGAAAGTCCTCCATACCCACATTTGGTCAATGTACTTATTTGCAGCCTATTTTGCTATTTTATTTCTACTGCACTTAGTGTGCATTTTCACGCTCCCATTTCACAGGCTTCATGAACACTGCTAGGCTGGAGATCAGCTTCTTGTGCAATGTGCTCAGTGAAGTCTTCTATTTCCCAACTGTGAATCAGTGCAAATGTGAGCCATTAAAGCCTATGATTGACTCCAGACTAAGGCTTTACTTCCAGTTTATGCACTGTTGAAGGCTAGGTTTTTTGTTCTTTGATACTTGTGTTTTGTAAGAGCCTCCTGTCAAAATCAGTAATGCAAAGTCAACTCTTTACTAATTGATTTGTAATAAAGAAGGTATTTATGTGGCCTGAGAGTTGAAAACCTCAAACTCTGTTTCAGGAAGAGGTTCTACCAACCTACTCTATTTTAGGATGTGTAAGCACTGCCAGGGAGTGGTCTGCTCTCTGGTCCTTTCCTTTGGACATCTGAAGCTATGTGGTACTGACAGCATATGATCAAGGTGTTTGTGTTAATGCAGCTGGTCTTGGGAATGGCAGCTTATTTCTCATTAATCCACAAAAAAAATGGATCTCTTGAAATGATCACAGATCTGACTCCATGAGTAATACACAAATGGATCAGGAGATGAGTAGGGCTTTGTTCTACAGTAGCAAACGTTAAAGTTTCCTTCAGTGGGATCAAAATGCTTGCAGACTTGTCAATTTAAAAAATATCATTTTCCCTTTTAGGATTGTGGTGTCTAGCATTGAAAATTAACTTAGATATTTATGTCCTGAAACAGATGATTGCTAAGCAATTAGAGTAAAACAAATGTATTTGCAAGTTTTGTATTTTCTTCAGTTCTGTTTGCTTCTTCCTGGCTAATTTTACCCATCAAGACTTCTTTATGGCTCTCTTTTTGTGTCTTGTCAACTCAGCTGAGTTAAAATTAAAGCATAAAATGAAATGCTTTTTTAATCATGGTGACATTCTTAAAAACTTGTGAGGTTTCCTGTATCACTAAGAAAGGACCTTCAAAACTTCCTGAACGTCTTAAAATGCATTCCTTAGCACTGATAATTAATGAAGATATAATAAACAGTGAAGCAATATTTAGTCTGTGTTTGAACAATTAGAAATTTAGATGAAGTTCTAATGTGTCAAATATGCTTAACTTTGATTTAAAAAAATAAAGAAAGTCTCAAAAAATAATCAGATCTTTTGCACAAGAATATTTCTACCTAATCTAAATTCTAGTGATACAACAGCCTTAACCATAATATTTTAGTGAGGGGAAGAAAAAAGCTATTCAGTGTTCAATTCCAGACCTTCTATAGAAAGTATAAAAGAATGTTAACGGAAAGAAAAACGGAGTCCAACAGTGGAATTCACACAGCTTGGTTAATTACACAAATATTAACTCATGCAGGTTCTCAGACCAGATTTCACTTTGCTACTTGACTCTTTGTAGACTTGTGTCCCATCGTTACAGCAAAGCAAAGATTGAACAATGCCAATAATCTCAGGCTGTTCCCTGATATTACAAACTTTGTCAGAGAAGAATATAATTGACTCCAGGTTCTATACTTAGCTGTTAATACATGTAACTTCTTCATAGTGTATGTGTGAACCATGGAGCATGGGAAAGCAAATGAAGAGTTAATTTTCCAGAAAGAGCTCAGTTCTGCCCAGTGATGAGTGATGCTGACCAGATTCAGAAATTGACTTATTTCTATGATTAAAGTTAAGCACATGCTTAATCTCATTGTTCTGTAACATCAATATCTGTTCAATCCAGAGCTGCAGTTGGTGTTGCAAACACTGAGTAGAGGTGACTGGGCTTTGTGTCCTGATGTTGCCCACCAAGTTTCTTGTGGACTGGGAAGTGAAAAAGCAAAAGGTGATTGCCTGAAGATGGACTTCTGGGGCTTCTAAATTCTTAATTACAGTTGGTCTTTCCACCTTCAGTTTTCATTTCTTAAGTCCTGAGTGAAATTTTAGTCAGTAACCTTTTGTAACAAATACAGATTTGGGTGGAAACTGTTTGAAGGGAGAGGACGCAAACTTGGAATAATCTGACCGGCAGCACTCTAGGTGGCAGAGAATATTAAACTAGAAAAATTACAAAGGAAAGATAAAAATTCTAGAGCTGTATGTCTGCGGTGTGAGACAAATAACAATCAATAGCGTGCATTTGTAGCCTGTTGTAACTGGGGAAATAAATAGGAATATAATGGTGCCCTCTAGACCTGGTGCTTCTGCTAGTGTGCACATGTCCTTTGCATACTTGGAAATACAAATGCCATGGCACCAATATCTAATAACATCTGAGTGCAAGTTCATTTGAACTGCTTAGATGTGGGGCATAAAACTGACACATGCTACTGAAAAGCTAATTTTATCTTCCTGGGGCTATTTTTGAGGCCTCTTTCATTCCTGAACTATTTCTTCTGTAGAATACCCTTTCTCTGCCGTTAAAACGCACTGAAGAGGCAAGCAAACAACTTGTCTAGGATGCTTATCGTTTGGTTTTCTGTTGCAATTATTCTCTTTCAGGTGAGAATTAGCTCTTTACAAATCTCACCCTCCCTCCCCCAGTAGTGTTTATTAATGCCCACTATCACCTTTCATAGTTTTGCTAGGAACATCTTTATTCCCAAATAAACTTTACTCACCAAGCTGGTGTCCACTAAAAGCAAAGGCATTTTTTCACACCATTTTAGATAATGGGCTGAGTTAAAAAATAAAAATAAAAAAATGCTATTCATATAGTACCTTTCATCAGTGATAGAATTGCAGTGGTTTATGTGAACAGAGATCAGCTTTAACTTTCTTGTTTCATAATCGCAAACATAAGCGTTCTTGGTCAGCTTTAGGACTGATGATGAGATGAGAAAGGTACCATTGTCTGCCCACCATTAATGTTAACAGAATTAAATAAGCTTCTTTTTGTTCCTTGATCTTCAGTTAAAAATAAAAACAAGATTAGAACCATTATAAGCATTAATATCTATTTTCAAACATGCAGGGGAAATGGGAATCCTTAGAAGGCATAGAAGTATACTTTGGTTGGAAGGAAACCCTTGGGAAGAAACTACATGGGCTTTTGTAACGAGTTGCATTCCAGTTAAATAGATCTCAGTGTCCTAAAGTGCATTTCTGGATTGAGGGATAATGTTTGATCTTGATGATACTATATCTGAGAATGTGTAACATCAAAAATAAATTTATTTTCCTTTTAATCACCAAGATATCATTAATAAACTGACGTGATTCTTGGTACCATTTTCTGTGGTGGTAGTTTATAATGGAAAATAACAGGAGGAAACCAGTGCCTCAAAGGTGACATGAATGTCAGATTTATATGGTAATAAGAGACGTTAGATCAATCCTCCAATGTACAAGCTAAACAAAATTGCCTGGTTCTGAAGTTTTCTCATAAAGGTAGAGGCAAAGGCAAAGTGACCTTTTTAACCAAGACCTTAACAAAGGTTTGTAAAACTTTCTGGTCTCTTTTGAGGTTAGTTATCAGGAGATATGCATGGCTTTGCCTGTTGGTGATGAAATTATACTGAATTTAATTTGAGCAGAAGAGCTCAAGCAAGGCAAGTAGCATGTGAAACTTGATGGTTGTATTTATCGGGTTAAAAGAAAAGACATACAGGTACTCCAAGGGAAGTTACAGTACTCTTGGTTTTTATTCCCCTGCTTGATATCTGGTAATTGATAGGCTGAGGAATGCAGCATCATCCATTTCTTTTGTGGTCTCGGTTACCATAGAGCACCTGCAATGTACAACAAAACAACAAACATTTCCTGCTTTGTTTTCCTGGCAGTTTTCTGAGTTCAGTATTTTGGAATTAAAATGAAATAGTGTGAGTCAATGTAGAGCACACAGAATACCTCATTTCTTGATCCTCTGATGAGCATTTTTAGAAAAAAAAAAAAAAAAAACTGCTGAAATATGCATCATAATCAATCTGATGAACAACCAATGGAGAAGGCTTTTAAATATTTAAGAATCTCTGTAGTAGAGAATAGCACAATTTTTTAAAATGAGACTGCAACTTCCTATAGACTGCCACAGAAGTCCTCCATATAAGACTTCCATGCCGGAAGGCTTAAAATATCTAACCCAGGGTACTTGTAGTTGGTATCTGATGTGGCCTCTCTGGATTACGCTCACAGTCTTATTTCAGTTTCTAGGGTATGACCACAGCATCTCTCCACCCCTCTTCCGGCAGGACCAGCTCTTGCTGGTGCTCACCATCCCTGTGCACCTGCTTTTGTTTCCTTAAGTAGTCCAGCAGCAAATCCTTCTTTCAGTGCCACAGATTTCACCCTTCTTGTGAAGGACACTGTCCTGGGCATCATCCATACACTGAGAGCAGCCTGCGGTGCGGCACCCACCTACTGCCCAGCCCTGCCTGCTCCTGCAAACTCCCTGGCCTCAATTTTTAAACACCAGGCACAATTAATCTTAAAATAGTTTGAGCAACAGGGTGGCTTTCTAAATAACAATTTGTCATTATAGATATTGGTTTTTGCAAGGTGAAGGCTTGAATAAGGTAATATTTTTGGATGATGCTTCAGTGAAGAGGTTTTCTGGAGATCTGTGATTTACCTGTTACTACTATTTTGCTATTTAACAAGCAGAAAGCAGCATGTAACAATAATAGTAATCTTAGTTAGAATGGGTTTGATGAAAGTACACTTTAATTCACTAATTATGACAGCTAAAAGGCATTTTTAAATTTGGTGTTAAAATAAGTGTATCTGTATTTCTACCTCACTCTTCCTGCTGCAGAACTCTCTCCTACCATGTTTTTAGTCATGTTATGCAAATGCCTGTTTAAATTACTAGGAGTATTTGTTTTCTATTTCTGCCCTGTAAAACATAATTTTAATACAAATTATTTGTGAAATGCACATTGTAAAAGGAAATAAGGTTTCAGATGGCATTTCTATGATAATTTTACTGCAAATGTTGACCATGTTTTTGTATTTGTCTGTAAAAGGCAATGCAGGCTGTACGTAAGGCATATTTCAAAGGTCTAATGTTGTATGTGACTAAATTAGTGAGGTGGCGTTGGCTTCCCTTTGAACAGTTAGTCTAGCACTAATCATACGCAGCAAAATAGATCACGGCATTGCATACATTTTGTGGGAAGCTGTTGCTCATGCACGCTGTGCAGAGCTGAGTGGCACTGCACAGCCCTAGTGCTCTCTCTTGCCCTCCCTCTGCAGCCAGGGTTTTTGGCTCAGGGGTGCCCCAGACCCTGGACTGGGACTGGGTACATGCCCTGATGATGTCCAGGAGCTGCAGGCTGGGCAGCCCGGCCTCCAAAGCATGGCTGGCACCGCAGGCAGGCGTGATGTATGGAAGTAGGGGGAGGCAGATGCACGAGCAAGGAAGCCAAGGTGGAGGGCATGCTGAATACCCAAAGACTGGCTGTGTTGCTCTGCCAGCGTGAGGAGAGGGTGGAAAACTTTGGGAAGCTTGTGGGGTCTGAAGCATTTAGTCCCTGGGAAAGTGCCTTGTGAATCCCCAGCCAGATCTTCACATTGCCTCAATAAGTGCAAAGCTGCAATTAAAATCACACTTTCTAATTTAGATTAATTTGTTTAATAAACAAAGGTTGGTTGCATTTAAAAAATGTATGCACAAGTTTGCTGCATGTGGGGAGAATAACGGATATTGCTGGCAAGAGATTGCTCTTAATAAAACATCTCCATTTTGATGACATGCTGTATTTTTACTTGGCTTGATCCCCAGCTTTTAAATCCAAATGGAAATTTCAGAAACAAAAAAGATTTTGTGAGGTGGGATCCTGTTGTTTGTGTCTCTGTTGCACTTTTCAATCAAATGACTTGTATGAGACTGAAGTTTGACAAACCTGCTGTACTGTTGCGAGGAAAAGCTTCCTCATAAGATCAAAAACATATAGCAGATACATGTTTTATTGAACATTACTAAAAATAGCACTTTAAACCCTTACTCTGTCTGTAATGCTCTTTAAGTATCTTTTCAACGTTGCCTTTATTATTAAGTCTCTGAGCTTTGGAAATAATTTTGTGATTCTTTCTATTCCACGGATCTTATTTTTCAAGGCACTCGATGTTTGTTTCCTATTTTGCATGCCTGTATGTGCAGTTGGCTGTCAGTCAGCCGATGACTGTTCAGTCGTGTCGGACAAGATCCTAAGACTATGTCCTTAAGCAAATTCCAGACCCAAGATAATGAATGTGTTTTACGAGGCGAATTCTTTAAGGATCTCAATAGAAATGAGGAGGATGTATTTTGCTTCTTGGTGACTCCCACCCCAGGAGCAGGGGAGCTCTCTTGGCCTTTTTTCCTCCCCACCACTGCCTGTGCATGTCCCTGTGCTGAGCCACCCGGCCAGCATCGCCTTCGTGTCTCCATTGTCACCCACCTGCAACTGAAGCTGAAAAGCAGGATGCGATACAAACACAAGGGAGCCAAAAGAGATGCCAAAGAAGTGAGGACTGGGAGGTGTGATACAAGCCAGCTAGGAGAAAATGCCTAGTCAAGATTTTATTAGGGAAAATAGACGATTGAATAAATACTTCTGTACAATCAAATATGTTATTGGTCTTGCATGATGTTATAAACAGCATTTGCTGAAACATGACATGCAAAGCTACATTTTTATGATGTTGTGACTTGAAATAGAGCTAAAAATGGCAGGTAATTGGGTTTAGAGGATTGAGCTCAAATATTGAATTCTTCCCCCTTTCTGAAATCTTCCTGTCCTCCTCTTACTGGAAAAGACACCAAGTGTGTATTGTTCTTTTATTTTTAAATCCATTTTAATATCACCAGTGACACAAGTCGTGTTTCTCTTGTTGAGTTTTCCATCAGGCTGATTGGTGAGAGTATTCAGCACCCATTTCTGACATGTGCCTTCAGTTTACTTTGTTTTGCTTATTTTACTTCTAGCCTAGCAATATGAAAAAACACTGGCATTACCTTCAAACAAACACAAAAACAAAAACCTCCCCCCTTAAAACTATCTATACTTGGAAAAGTAAAGGGGCTGTGTATAAAAATAGCTTATTTCAGTAACCTACAAGGAAGAAAAAAAGCTACTTTTTTTTTTTTTTTTTTTTTTTTTTGAGAAAGAGTTAAATGAAAACAATTGTCTTATTTTGGTTTTGTTTGTTTGTTTGTTTGTTTGTTTTTAGGCTAAAACCAGGTCTGTGAAGCTTTGTAAGTATGGGCAGAGTGGTTCTGGTTTAGCTTGTAGAGCTTACAGCCTTTTGGCTGAGGAAGACTTTTGGGTGTGCTGAAACCTGTCTGATACCTTGCCTTCAAGCTTCCAGTTTCCCAGCAGTGTCCCTGCACAATGTGAAGGCACTTGTCCTCATTCAGGGCTGTGTACGTGCTATATTGAAAAACTTAACATGTTATGTATGCAAATGAATCAAAACATATACATTGATGCACTGAAATTTGGGAGTGTCATCTTTCTCAGCACCTCATAGACTGGCCTGGTTGAACAGAGCCCCAAATCCTCAGCTTTCCTAAGAGCAGGTGATATATTAAGACAAGAGCATATTATGCAGTAAGACATTAACAATGAATCTGAAAAGGTATTGTGAATGTTAAAATTGTACTGACTAAAATATACTGAGGTTAAAATACAGGGTAACTTTACAAATCACTATTAATTTCTTTGGCTTTCATTGCAATAACATTGATTTAATTCATTAGAATCCTTTCTAAATCTATATTTCAGTTTTAGAGTTGTCAGTTTCTGTTAATGACAATTTAGCCCATCTGTTCTAACATGAAAATGAGGCTTCATGCAGTAGACATGATAGATCTCTAATAGTTGAAGAAGTAAGAATCTTAAAGGTATTTCATTTGGATTGTATCCACTTTGATGCAATTCACCCTTGAAATCAAGCCTAGTACTATAAACTTTTAACTGTGTAATCAAAAAAACAAAAATGTCATATCTTGTCATTTAGGCCACTGTCTATTTCATAATTTACATCAAAAATTTCAAAACATTCCCACTCATTCTCTCTCTAATGACAGAGCCATAATTTTGGGTGTCAGCATATCAGAATTCCACTGGATGTGATTAGAATAAGAATTAGTTTCTTTAATATGGCCATTCAAACGGTAATATTACTACAGTAAGTCATTCTACTGAACAAGCCAGTGCCACCAAGCTAGGTTACAACTTAGGTTTCAATACAGGTTTAAAACTTCAGTTCCTTGCACAGGTCAATCTTCTGAAGGGGTAATTTTTCAAAGCAGTGTGTGAGTCTTAAGCACACAAATCCAGTTAGCAAATAACAAGATTATGTTCTGTGCACTGCTTTGAAAATTTATCCCTAATATCCTAGAGATAGGAGCACAGTTATTGCACACACTACATATGAGGTATAATTTAAATTGTTTTTTAGTAAGCAGTTCCCTGCATTTGTGTAATGCAGTGTTATTCTGGTGAAAAATGCTCAGCTAATTATTCAGTCTAGAAAAATAAACACATCCATTAAAGGCTAGGCTACATATTAATGCACGACCTTTGCAACCGTAGTGTTTATTTGCAAATCTTCTAGAAAATTTTGTATCCATTAAATATATATGGAATGGGATATTGTTTTTATTGCTGAAAGTTACCAAATTCACATTGGCTTAAACTCAGCAAAATGCAGTGCTCCTTTGTAACAAAGGCGATGGTTCCTACAGTGTGCTCCATTACTGCTTTTTGTTTCAGACTTCTCTCGAATTTCAGAATACAGCTAGGAAAATTAGACTAAATAAGCTCCCACGGGACCAGATTTCTAATTTCTAAATACAAACTATTGAAAATTTAGCTTTTCAAGGGTAATACTTCTAACAAATTAAAAATCAACAAAAATATTATGCTTCTATGTTACCTGTTCAAGTGTATAGAATGTACAAAAACTTTAATCAAATACTCAGGTTTGCTCAGTTTTACATTGTGTTAGTTTAATAGTTTCTATTCTGCTGTTTATATTAATGACATATTCTCATCTAAATATATTGCAATGCTGAAAAGCCATCAAAACATTTCTAAGGTTGAATGAGTGCAGTTGCATTCATGATTTTTTTAATAAAATGATCTCTTTCTATTGAACTGCCTCTTTTTTTTTTTTTTTTTTATTAAACAGGGATCGAGATTGTATAATATATATATACATAGTTATAGGAGCATTATAAATACAAACTGCAGCTTCATTTACTGTCTGAATGTTTGATTTCAGTTCATAGCTACACAGTGGGCTGAGAAATGTGAGTTACTGTACATAAAATATGAGGGGAAAAGAAAGAAGAATAAAAAATGAGAGATGCCATTGATTGTTTTTTTGCATATTGATTAAAAGTCTTATGATTTGAAGAAGTTACTGATAATTTGCTAATAGTGATTTTCCAAGAACTAATGCTTCTAAAAGCAATTTTCATCTATTCTCCTTTTCTTCTTTCACAGTCCAGTTTACATTCTCCACTTCTTCATTCCAGTCTCTTTAGTAGGCATTTAATATTTGTAGTATACATATAAAAACAGTTTGATATTGGCTAAATTTGGGCATAGTCCATGTTATGAATATGAACATCTGCAATGGAATTAAAAGCAGCATTCACCAAAATCCAAGTGCAAAGTATCCCAGTTAAGCATACAATTCTGAATGCATAATTTATTTGTCATATTTTGTTCCTTTCCTCTGTGCGGAATGTTTATGAAATTCACAGATTTATTAGGTATTTAGAATTTTCCTTTAATTTCTTTCTGTTTTTCCCCTCTGAGCTTTCTTTGCCTGTAGTTAATCTGTGCATGGACTGGTCCCATGTAATTTTATTCTGTTTCTGTTTGTGACTAGTTTGATGACTAGCCAACCTATCAGGGGTTTCAAATATTCAAACTAGAGCTGAAATTCAAGAACCTGCTATTGCTGTTTGAGTTTAAAATGTATTTTCCTATTAGTAAACTGAGCCATTAAAATACTGGTGCACCAAATAACCCTAAACAGTATTTACTGGTAAATTCTAATGACTGTGAATCCCCCCAGACACTCTGTCTCTCAATCCCACTCCTTTTTCTTACTTTTTTTTTTTGTTAATTTCTGTAAGAAAATTTGGAAACTCTTTGGATAATTCTCTGATCTGTTTTAGCTTGTACTTTTTTTTTTTTTTTTTTTTTTTCCCCCCTGGGAAGATAAACACAAGAAAATGAATCAGGTGACATGCCTTTCCTGAGTTGGTGTTGGTCCAAAATTTGTGCATAATCTAACTAGACAAAAATCAAACCCAAATATTCTGATCATGACTGAGCTGGGAAGTGTTCCACTGAACAAGTTCTGTGGAAAGCAAGGGTTGATGCAACCACGTCTGTGTTCCTGCCTCTCTACCCTAGAAGTCTGTATTTCAAGAAGCCAATTACATCTAAATTCAGAAGAGGAGAGCTGTGTCAAAACCAAAGTTACTAGAGGCCTTGAAAAAATTAGCCCCAGGCTAGAGAGATCCTGTAAATGCTGCTGCTGTTTTGAGCAGAACAGAACACAGCTTGTATTTCTCAGGGACACCTGGTCCAGCAAAGTGCACGTCCTGTCCCATCACTGGTGGCTGGAGTGTTAGATGAGTGGGGATTCTACCCAGAGCTCTTGCTCGGTGTGATGGCAGTCATTTGGTTCGTTTGGAAAATAAGATGTTGAAAAAAGTCTTTAATTCTGGGAAACAGAGGATTTGGTGTTGACTCATACTGAGTTTTATTTCATTACAAAATTCCGGTTTTGTCCTAATTGTATGTGAAGAGCATACCCAGGTTGCCCAACACACCAGGTATGTGACTTGTTTCCCTCCTGAAAAGCACCATATAAAGGCAGCCCTCCATCAGCTAGTTTAATAGTCTAAATGTAGATGCTACAACTGTCACCTTGTCCAGGGTGAGCTTCCACCCATGTACAAATGTGGAGGAAAGAACAGGGGTTTATCAGGAAAAATGAAAGGAAATAGGAAGCAGAATTTCCATAGATCACGGCTGTTTCACTCTTAATATTTAATTAAGAACATGATATATTGAATGCAGTAAAAGCTGAGTGATAGTTGCTAATATTCATCACGTTTACAAGTTTAAGGAAAATATTCAAAAATTTACCCAGAAGTAAGTGCAGAGGTACCAACAGGAAGGCTTTTTGTCATAATGTGGATTGAATATGGCAATCTGATCCATCTTTCTAATAGTGCTGGTAAACAGATTGCTCTAATCAGGTATAAATGCTAATATATATAAAATCTTTACCCATTTAAAAATAATAAATAAAATATTTTGCTCCAATTAATTCTGATTGTGCTAGTAGAACATACAATCAACAATGTTATGCAAATAGTTATTTGTGCAGATGAAATCAATAACTTATTTTCTTTTGTAATATACAGAAAAAAAAAAGTTATTATTAATTGCTTATAAAACTAAATCTTTTGTGGGAAGCCTGCAGGTATTAATCTCATTATCAAGACTTTTGTTCAAAGTCTGTATGGCCATTATTGTTCATGATTCGACCACTCAAGAAATCTTGCCATAGACTCCTATTTTGAAAGTATTTTTTTGGAAGCTGAATGAAATTAGTTCTTTGAGAGCTAAGTAATTGTAAAGTTACATTATCTTATGGAAAGAGATAACTGATAAAATCTGACAATTTCAATTTTAAAATGGCTGTTCCTTGCTACAATGAAGTCATGATAACCCTAATATTTATAAATCTGTAGCTTACCAGCTACATATACATAGTCATGAAGTATCAGTTACGCTTACTGATAAAATTACTTTAAATATTGATTATAAAATAACCCATGTTAACAAAAAGTATATTGCTTGCTCATGCACACAGTATTGTTTGCTTCATTTGAATTCCTGTAACTCTAATTCTTTTCTCATTTTTGTTTTATTTTCTTGAACATCCATTGTTCAACTTGGTCTGATCAATAAAGAGGAAAAGCTTCGCTAATTCAGCTGTAGCGACAGCCCCATGTGCCAGTGGGTTCTGGGGAAGGACCTACAGCCCCACAAGGAAAACGTGGCAATGTTCTTAGCTGTCCAGGAGGAATGAGCACACTTTGGTTAAGACTTTGTGCACCTAGCTGTATATCCTCGAGAAAAATTTTAGTGTCATCTTTAAATGGATGAGGAGAAAAGGACAGTCCAAGCTAGTAATACAAGCAGCTAATGCTGCTCACTAGTCTTTAGACAGCTCTCCTTGTCATGCCTGATCCTTGGAGAGCTTGGATTTAAAAATCCTCTTGCGGTCACAGTTCTTCAGTCTTGGATTAACTATGGAATCCTCTTTGCCACTGGACATTTGGCCTTGTACCCAGTATGTGTCCTCGGTACCCAAAGAGATGTCTCCATGGTATCTCCACCATGTCTTTGAAGAGGTGCTGCCTTCCTTCTCTTATATATGCAGAAACTAATGGGGCACATGTATTCCAGAAAAGGGCCAGTGCGTCTTCACCAGTGAAGCTTTTCCCACCCTAAGGTAGGTGTTGAGCTTCTCTACCCTTGGATGTGGTTCTAGATATATAGTGCTGATCCTGTGCCTGTGCAGTTTTCAAAGTCATGCCTGCTGCTATCAAAACAAGCTTGAATTTTGTCTTCAAAATGATATCTGCTTTATTCACAATCAAATTGTGCAAATCATGATTCTTCGATAACTTTCTTCCATGTTGTTTTCAGACAGAGAGCTAAATAACCTGGAGTATAGTTGTAACTTCCCTTCACAATGAGAGTACCTAATATCCAGGATGCACTCTATGGTAGCAAACGCTACTGTGTAAAACAGAAAACAAACAAGCAAATAAAACCAACAAACCAACAAACAAGAAAACAACAACAAAAAAACAAATCCTCAGGACAGCTACAGCACTGTGCAGAGCAATTATCTGTTTTGAGAGTCTTTAGTGTTTTTTGCCTTTTTTTTTTTTTTTTTTTTTTATGACTCCATCCACTTCTAAAGTTTGCCATGAATCACAGCAGACCATCCAAAGTGACATGAAACATCCAGCAGATCAGAAGCAGCAATTTCATAAAAACAGTGTGTGTCTGTTTTCCTGCGTGTAACTTACAGGATGGCTGGGTCTGTTTTTTTTTTTGTTGTTGTTGTTTTTGTTTTGTTTTGTTTTGTTTTGTTTTTGAGAAAACATAGCATCCTGAAGTTGTAACTCTTGTTATGCATGGTGTTTCATTCATGTAAATTTTTTTTTTTAATGTGGGTATTAGGATACATTCCCAACACGTTTTGGTGTTATGCATTCCTTCTGCCTTGATTGTGGCATGAGGAAGATGTTGCCTGTGTGGGTGAGGCCTGTCCACCTCGTCTGTGGGACAGACAAGAAACTTCATAGTTTCACTGTCAGTTCCAAAAATATAAAGAAATAGACTCAGAAATCTTCTCAGTTTATAGAATCTGTTGCCAATTAACTGTGCTGGGGTGTGGTTAACACAAACTAATCATACTCTGGAGTGCTAAAATGTACATGGTGCAGCAGAGTGCCTCACGTCTCCTGGGGTGTGATTATTTAATGATAATGATGCCCCCTGCAGAGGCACCTTATTGCTCTTTTGCAAAAACAATCTTTATTGAGGGGAATTAATTGCATTGCTGTTGATAGAAAGAAATAAGTTAATATTTTGAAATGATCTTTCTGGTTTGCACAGCTTAAAGGGATGTTCGCACAATTATGTCAAATAAATGACCTGCTTTGAAAGTTTCTTAATCTATTAGGTCTGGATTCCAAAACCACTCTGGAGATACATGTTCTCTGAAGATTTGATTTCGCTGTGAGTTTTGAAATGCTGAGAAGAGTTAATCTTTCTGTTCCACGGATACCTTGTATTGCTGCCTAAAAACTGATCTCTTCAGGGTCACTGACTGTGTTTTCTAGTTAGAGGCAAATTTGCAGTTATACTGGATTCCCACAGCATATTTACTCTATGCAAAGTATCTGAGAGCAACTTTTATGGTAGGGTTTTTAATTAGTGTGATGTATAAAAGCAGCAAAGTTAATAAGGATGAAATTTGCTGGTGTGCTGACTTCTATGGAAGGCAATTGCCTTAGAGTCATGGACATAGCCTAGTCTTAAATATCCATCCATATTATTGCAATGGCACTACATAGATTTTGGAAGATGCAGCTCGCAGTTCACAAATGAAAAAGATACAAGCAGCAACATACACTTTACATACTCCTATCCTACCTGCTAATTTATCTCCAGAATAATCGCTAATTTACTTATCTCAGTGCTAATGTTTGCCACAGTAGTTTGGGTTTTGTTTCTCACTTTATGGGAGTCTTTGCATCATTTTTATCACCTGCTTGCTTTTTTATACTAATGGTTCAATACATCAGCATTACAGTAATAATCTAGGTATATATTCATTGTAAAATGATGATTTACTGCAGCAGGACAGATGTATTTACCATGTATGCAATGTTGCAACAAATGAAAACATAAGAAATATGTGGCCCTGTGTCAGCATATGTGTAGGCATATCTGAATGTATAAACGGGTGTAAAGCACAGCTGCTTGAAGTCACCCACGCTCATTCCATGGACAGGACCGCTGAACAGGATGCAGAAATCCACCACAGGGCTGCTACAGGCGAGCAGGAGCTTGTGAGCCAATCTGTTGCTTCTGCTGTTGGTGGCCCCAGCTTGGTGAGGTTTGGTAACGAGGAGTGTTAGTCACTTTCAGGAGGGTTTGGCATGCTGCTCTTTCTTGCTGGGGACATGATCTCTGCTCCTTCCTGTCTGCAAGGGGGAGTGGTACACCCTAAAACACTGCTTCATAAGGAGCCATCATCATGCCTTGATGCTCAGGGATTACAGGACAATTCAGGCTGGAAGGTACAATTTGCTATATATATGTGCGTGTGTTTCCTCATTTTTCTTAATGAACTGCTCTAATATCTTTGAAAGGGAAATTTTCATTTCATTGGCCTCTTCCAGGGCACTGCCAGTTGCAAATATTCAGCTGTGTGCCTAAAGCCCTGATCTGCCTGGTGATGTTGGATTTTCAAATCATTTCTGTTGATACTTTTTAATAAGTTGGAAAACCCAGGTGAGCGGCTCATTAGAGATGCTTATATCCAGTCTAGTAGGGCGTGTGGTTGATGCTGGTCCTCTGTTGGTGGTACTGAAGTAGTGCTTTTGGCAGTGAAACAGCTTAATCTAACTTTGACGTTGTCAACTGGGAAAGAGGCAAAACCAAGTCTAATCTCAATATCTGGTAGCTTCTTCCTGGATGGGCTGGGACAAAGCTATCTGGTCTCAGCTGTCGCTCTTTGCGCTTGAATTCAGTCACAATACTGTTTATATGTTTAAATCGAATAATAACTTCAGCAGTATTGAGCAATCATGACAATTAGGTGTCCAGCTCTTGCTGTGGATATTTTATGTGCTGTGCTTAACTTCTGTTTACAACACCATAGTTATTTTTTGGATAAATATCCCAAGAAAGAAGCACATAGTACTTTGATTTCACTCTTTAAGTCCTGTACCACTTACAAGTTCCTTAGTTTTTAGTTTTTATTTTCTCATTAGGTTTCTCTAAGCCAGAGGTCAGTCCTCCTTGTGACTGGAGTAGGATGCACACAATAATTGATGACAGTCACAGAGAGGGGAGAATTTTGTGCCCAATGCAAGACAAAGTTTATGGGGAAAAGGGATTAGTTCCCAAAGCAAACTGTGGAATGTGTCAAAGAAAAACCTGTAATGGCAGAAACCAGCATCAGTGAGAGAAAAGCTTAAAAAATGTTAGAACAAGTATTGAGAAAAAAAAAAAAAAAAAAAAAAAAAGCAACTTAATTAAAGTATTTACTTTTTGGGAGATGTCTGTGTTGGAAAATTTGTGCCTGGTCTTGATTGTCAGGCTCCACAATTTCTCTTTCCTCCCGCTTTTAGCTCAGACAATAAGTTGAGCTGATCAGCAATTTCCCCATGAAATAAGAATAATAAAGCCATTTACACCTGATTTATTGGCTGTAGATGGGTGCTGGACCTACATGAAAGTTCTCCTCTTTGCTGATGGTGGTGGTGGACCGGTGCTTGAGGGACGGGGTGCTAAATATGGAAGGCATTCAAAGACAGGAAGGGCCATCCCGGGGAAAACAGAAATCTCCTGAAAGCTGTGTTGTATATATGCGGGTTTGTTTAGTGTGTGGCATATAATGCACTTAATCTCCTTACAAAGTCACTGCTTAGAGAGCAATATGAAAGGAAATCCTGTTAAAAGTTGGCAGTATAAATTTGACATCACATGTAGCATTCAGCTTTGTGCTTTGTAATTGCAGGGGACGGAAGAATTGTTTATTCAGAGGGGAGAACAACACTGTAAATTCCAGGTGTGAGATTAAAAAATAACTAGATTCATTTCAAAATCTCCTTCCTCTTTGTGCCTCTTCAGTTCAGATGGAGTCAGTCCTTGCTAGAGCTCTGTGAAAGAGAGGTCTCTGGTGAAACTCGGGCTCTGTGTGAGGGAGCAGGAAGGAGGCAGTGGAAGCTGGTGCCTCTGGTTTCCCACTGTGATGCTCTGCAAGGCGCTCCTTGCCCTGCCTCCAACAGTGATTCCTCTG